>NC_133342.1:23335656-23635656 GCF_030506205.2 Paramisgurnus dabryanus | reverse complement strand
CCAGTAAAAATCGTCTGGGTGTGAAAGCAAAAAAACGTCACGTTAAACGCCGACGATAAACGCGCACGAAAATCGTCCCGGTGTGTCAAGACCTTTAGGTGCCGTTTTGTTTCCATCCAGGCCCTGACAGGGTGAGCAAGGCCTTCACAGCTCGACAATCTTTCCTCCCATGAACAGATAAACTCCCGTTAGTCATTTCATCTATTGTGAAATTATCTTCATGTCATGTAAAGCATGAGGGAGGTTTGCTAATCATACATTACACACATTTACAGAGGGAAAGACCGAAAAGGAGGGGGCGCATTGTGTAAATGTTGTTTAACAGGCAGATATTACAAGCCATTTTTAATTATAGTGCAGTAAAACAACATTTAGTTTATCGGTCCTGGTGGTTAGCTCCAGTGCGCTCAGGGCGACCCGAGTTTGATTCCTGTCTCAGAGGTCCTTTGCCAATCCCTATCTCCACCCAACACCAAACCATATGTACACTAGATGTCGCCTTGGGGTTCTAAGCATGCGTCAAAACCACCGCCATCTTGGAACAGGGGTCTTGTAATAGGATGTAGCTAGGTAATGCTACTTTCTCCACCTGTACTTCGAATTCATGGACGATGCCGGACTTTTGTGCTGCGTATGGATGTTAGGCCTACTAGCACTATGCATTACATTTTAAAAAAAGTAGATTTTCTTAAAATCAAAACTTAACATTTTCTCCAGACTTAATGCTTAATACATGTCTGACCATTGGAACAAACAAAAAAAAAACTAGAAAATCGCATTCATGACGATTTATGGTGATTTTATTACCGTTACACTTTTGCCTACAATGACGCTGACGCAGGGCTCCCCTGTTTCAAGATGGCAGCTCCATTTGACGCATTCGTTCCTATGAACTGCCGTAGCCAAGGCGACATCTAGTGCATATATCTATGACACCAAACAAGGGCAACCATTTTTTGGCTAAAATAATAAACATGCCTCAGTTTAGTTATAGAAGTTATGGTTTCTTAAATCTGTTTTGTACATGAAATCATTATACATAAAATGTAAAGAAAATTCAGTGAGAATATAACCTTGATATCTTTAATATTGACCCGAGTAAGGTCATGTCAAAGATTAAAGTGACATGAAACTTGAAGTTAAGTGAAATCAAACTTGATGCTCCTGATTATATTATTAGATTATGAGACTGGATTTTTACAAATACAAACTTAAAATGTTAAACATATTACTGTATACTATTTTTCTATATACTAGGTGTTGTGGGGGTTGTCAATAGCATTTATATGAGGCAGTAGGGTGTTTTGAGTGTGTTTTAGCACAGGGGTTTTCAAACTTTTTTGTGTGTGTGGACCACTATTTGTAAACAAGAATTTTCGCGGACCACCTCATAATAAAATATGTCTACACAAAGTCCTGAATTTATCTGCACCTCTAAATAGGCTTACTAGCACTAAAACTATAACTGGTCATCACATCAGTACAACAGATTCTTAAAACATATTCAAAAAATATATTTTTCTTAAAAAATATATATAGTTTTATATATTTTTTGCCTTTAAACGGACCACCTTCAGTACCCTCACGGACCACTAGTGGTCCGCGGACCACAGTTTGGGAATGGCCGTTTTAGCACATTAATTTGGACATGCTAGGGTGTTCTGGGTGGTTTCTTACTATACCATAATAAAATCTCTGACATTCTTATCCCTGATATGTCTATTTATTGTGAGAGAACTTTATAAATGAACAACACCTCAAAAATCAAAAGCAATAAGGTATATTGTGTACATTTTAGAAGGATCTCTTGACAGAAATGCAATATAATATACATAACTATATTATCAGTGATGTATAAAGACCTTACATAATGAACTGTATTGTTTTTAATACCTTAGAAAGAGCCGTTTTTATCACACACCAGTGGCGGCTCGTGACTGCTCATCCGAGGATGCCCTAATTCAAAGTAAATGTCCGGATTGTCACGTGTGTGGTTTCCTTTTCCAAAATATGTGTCCTGCGTGTGGAGAGATCCTGTGTGCATCACGTGTTTTGTCAAAATAAGTGCCTGCTGCACATGCGTCAAAACCGTTTATGATAAAAGAGACGCTCGCGTTCCCAAAATACACGTTAGACACTTCCTTAACAGTAAACTCTGATTACGCATGAGATTATGTGAGTATCTGGTAAACGCGAGCGTCTCTTTTATCATAAACCCTTTAGACGCGTCTGCAGCAGGCACTTATTTTGGCATGACACGTGATGCACACACAATCTCTCAAAGCGCAGAACACATATTTTGATATTACGAACAACACACATGACAAGCTACATGCATGTTGTGATGAACTTTGCATCGTGCGCTTCAAAAAAGAAGTTACCGGCCGCCACTGTCACACACCGCTGGTCCACTAACATGGAAGTCGCCGTCATGTTTCTACAGTAGCCATAAACAGATAAACTGTTCTACAAAGTGTGTTTTTTATCACTATGTTGTCTCAAACAGCGACATTTTGTCCTGTGGTGGCTATCATATGCGTTTTGAAATTGAGGGGTGAGCTGTTGGTTGCAATTTACAATCTCACCACTAGATGCCGCTAAAATTTACACACACCACCTTTAAGTAAGTACAAATGGTGCAAGGTACAAGCCAAAGTTTAACTTGAAAAAGTTTAAATAAGTTTAATATGACATTTAAAAAATGCCTTCAAGCATAACCTCAAGCCTGAGAAATAGTAATAGTGTTTCTTGCCTTGGCAAATGTCATTATTAGGTGGTGCTTTTTCTTGTTGAAGTTTTTTCTGTTGTGAAGTTGTGAAAAAATAAAGTCGGGTAAAAACATAAGGTTTCAAGTAAGTGTTCCAGCTTGTGACCTGTGGCTCCTCTGTGCATGTTTATGGGAGTGAGTTAGGTGCTCTGGGGAGTGAGGGGGCCTCCAGTGCAGGAGTCTGGACTTTCTAAACATTTGTGATAAATTAGATCATTTCCTCTTGCCCTGAGAAAGCAGGCAGTACAAACATCTCTATTAAAGATACCTAGACTCCTGCAGGCAGCCAAGCTCTGCAATAAAGTTAAGGGCTACAAAGAGAGCACAAACAGCTGAGGGAGGATCTGGATTATGTATAAGGTGCGAGTTTATATGATTTGAAAGCATTTTATTTTTCAGGGTTAGCCCTTGACTGGCTTTTGTGATTCTTTGATCACTATTTGCCTACTAGAATGGTACATACCACAGAAAAATGCATTGAAACTTTTGAGTTGATGACAAAAGTTGGCAAAATCAGCCATTTATTGTAATGAAAAATAACTAAATGTGAACAAATTTCTTGACAGAAATTTTAACAGCTCCAACTTCAATATACCGAACATATTATTCATTGCAACAACAGTGTCGTACAGATTTGATCATTGACAAATTCTCACACAGCCTCACAATGTAACAGACCAAAAGCACAGCAGGCTTGCATCATCATCGCCTTTCCAATGACTCTGAAAATTATATACATATTCTTACAGCATTTACACCTTTCTGAACATTAGTACCACAAAAATAATCAACCAGCATACAGGAACGTTATGAAGGACAGACGGACTGAAAACAAACCACATAAAGCTGAACAGTGTCGTGATGCTGCTGGAACAACATGACCAGTGCAAGGTTGATTCGGAAAAAGTGGGATGGTGGAGATCTTGAGAATAGACTAAAACATGCTTCTGCTGAGCCTATTCAGGGGAGAGAGGTTTATATACATACAGCTTGTATCCATCTTATGAGCAAGTCAAAAAACAGAGAGTAAGCAAGAGAGAGAAAGAGAGAATCAAAAGAATTTCAAACACACCGTAGCTCTGCATTCATACCGATATGGCTTCCTGGCTCCGTGTGCCCAAGTGAAATAAAAACACCTGTAAAGGCGCTGGCATCATAACATCAGTTTGACAGACAAAGGCAGAAAATACAGAAGAAAGAAAAGGAAGTATAGTTGTTTTCCACAGATGAATGGTGTTAAAGCAGCCACCCTTAAAGAGGCTCCTACGTAAGCTGCATTACCTGGAGGCCGCAAGAGGTTGAGTGTCTAACAAATCATGCAGATTCAGACAACGAACACTGAATGCGAAAAGCGACTAAAAAGAGCCATTAACTCAAAAGGCTTTGCCATTTAAAGATAGCAAAAATAAGCAGGTACCCAAGTCCGATTGGGAAGAGGACAGCTTGCTTCCTCCTAAACATGAGAGACTTTTTGAGACTCCCGTGCCTGCTTGATGCTATATAGCCACTTAATGACTCTGGCATTTCGTTCCACAGCAGAAATTCCATAAGGAACGCGCTCACCAGCATCATCTTCCTCGTCGGACAGGTCATCGTTACTGTGCCGTGACTGCTCGCAGTCCGAGCTGATCATGCTGGCACTACGGAAATTGAGCGAAACGATGTCGGAGTTGGCACGGGCGAAGCTCTCCACACCGACACTCTCCAGCTCCTCGGGATCCAGCCCACAATAGTTAAAGAAGCGTTCTACGTCAGCACCGGCCCGAGCATAGCGGTCGCTCAGGTCAGACTTGGACCGGTGCAGAGAGGGTCTGCGTGCCACCGAACTTCCCAACTCCAGCTCTAGTTCCGTGGCAGTACCAGCCAATGTCTCTCTTTCAGAGGAGCAGGGGGCATTGTCACAAGCGGCCAATGCTTTGGCGCTGGGCTTGGGAGGGAGTGGCGGTGCAGAAGAGCTGCTGCTGCGAGCCGCTCTGAGTGGTTTGCCATTACACATGCGCCGAATGTCCGAGGAGCTGTGAGAGGCGTGCAGTGATGACCGCTCGCCATCGGCCTCAAACGACCTCTCTTCCAACAGTCTGCGACTCAGGTTCAAGTTGCCTCCCTGAGGACTGTGCCGGCCTTTTGCAGATGACGGCACCTTAAGTGACTCGCCAAAGGAACGACATCCGGGTTCTGAAAACTCAGACGAGCGATGCGGTGCCCAGCTCCGCGCCCCGACTTTGTGCGACGTCCCCTTGGCAGGCCCCTCGGATGAGGAGGAGCTGTTTAAGATGTTCTTTAAGATCTCCAGGTTGAGATTCTCCCGTTTGGTGGTGGTAGCGCAGGTGTCTGACTTGGCGTTGTTGTTGGAGGCCTTCAGGCCAGATCCCACACTGCCACTTCTCTTCGCAGGAACCGGACAGACTGGGGGCTTGGCCATGACCTGTGGCTTGATGGGTTCCTGCTTAGCGTTGATGACCTCCTGGCTCTTCACGTATTTGGCCTTATCAGCCTCTAGCCGCTCCACCGCGCTCAGCCGCTTGGGGTTAGGCTCGGTCTGGCGCCGGAAGTAGTCGGGCCCCTTGTTGAGGATGCGGAGCGGGACGGCTGAGGCAAAGGCCCCACCATGGCCGCCGGGCTTGCTATCTGCCTGCAGCGTCTCGGTGGGCATCTCTGCTGGTCTCTCGGCGGCCGCCGTGGTGGATTCCGCAGTGGACTGTGGTCAAGGGGCAGCCTGGAGGCACACACATCAAGCCAGATGACCGGATTATTAATCCCGTCTCCACTGGCTGTCAGCAGTGAGGCCTCATACTCACAGCTCATTAATTAACCCTGCTTCCTCCACGCAGCCAAGCCCCGCACGACGGAGAAAGAGAGCGCTCGGCTCAGGTCGATGTGGGTACACCCGGTCAGGCTCTGCCGGCTGGGAGGATTGTGGGGAAAAGCTTGCTCGGTGCTTCTTTGTTCCTGGCCAAGGCTGAGGATCTGAAACACACAAGGACCAACCCTGTTAAGGGAGCAGGTGACATCACATTCCTAGCAACAACAGGAAGAGATGAGACTTATGCATGCTGTTGGCTGATGATGTAAGCATTAGAAAACATCTAGTAAAATCACATACACATCTCAGTTTAAGTGGTATTAATAACATTTAGGGTTTTGTATAACATTTGTGTAGATTACTGCATGTATAAGTAAATGTTGTATATAGTTTAATGCTACCAATTGAGCTACAGGAACACTTACTAAAAAAGGTTGGTGGCTAAGTAAACCAAGTACAAAAGGAGTTAATAATTCTCATAAGCATGCAGGGGAATGATGATTCAGCAATGAATGTGTGCAATGTGTATTTCCTCTGTGCATCTTGAGATATACTGTAGTACAGAGAGATATAAATGTAGTATCAGGGCTTATACTCCTGCCAAAAATTTTAGGCTTTTTGCAGGGGAACATAAAAAAAGATACAGGGTATGGAGGAAAAAATACAAAATGGTGGAAAACTTTACTAGTCTCATAAATAAAAGTAATTACAGAGGCTCTTGGACAACAGTGTTCATGGTGGCTGCAACAGATCTGGAAATTGCTATGACAAAGCAGTTTATAGCACAACAGACAGATCTTCCCTATCAATCTCAGGCCTGCAGAGATGAATAAAAGAAATAAACATCAGAACAGAACTTACAGAAACACCAAACACTTTCAGCTAAGTGCATTTTAATTCTATAAGCCTAGAGACTTTGCTCATGAGGTTTACCTTTATTTCACTATACTGCTTTATAGTCTATTATTTCAAATAATAAAGTCATATTTGTCCAGCAGTCTTGAATGTGGTAGTGTTTTAATAATAAAACCTTATAAAGCCCGTAAACCTTATCTTATAACACCACCCACGTCACAGTCATTACATACAGTCCTTCATCATTTTGGCACCCAGGCTTCTTTAATCACAGGTTCCCTAAGGATTTGTTGCATGGGAATTGTCTTCTTCTGCAGAAACTTCACATAATTTAATTACATTGCTCACATTAGCGCGCGAGGACCCACTAGACCCAAAAGCTCTCCTTTGCTCCACATTTGCCACTTTGAAACATCCACTGGGGTGACTTTTGGGCTGGATGGAAGCTATATAATTTGTTGGTAAATGTCAGAATGGGAAATGTTATTTTATTAGGGAAAATAATTGGGCCTTTTAAAGAAATATGCTGGGACAAATTCAAGTTGAGCTTTATCAGCTGCATATTTGGCTTACAAAAATTAAAGGGACAGTTGAAAATTCTGTCATCATTTTCTCATCCTCATGTTGTTGTAAATCTGTATGAATTTTGTTTGATGAGCACAAAAGAATATATTTTGATAAATCAAGTTAAAAACATCTCAACTTTTCCGAATGCTGCAAGTGCATCGCAGGTCATGTGACAAGAACCAACCAACGGTCGCGTTTTCTGCGTTTTTTCTGTGCGGTTTTAGATGCGAAATGTGAACTGCCCCCACCATCATTTCTCAAAATATATTATTTTGTGTTCAAATCATATAAGTTTAAAACAACATGAGGATGAGTAAATGATGACAGAATTTTCATTTTTGGGTGAACTATCCCTTTAAGTATGGTTTTACTACAATTAAAAACAACATGCTTAATATAGTTAAACCCTGGTTACCTCAAAATAACCATGGTTTTCTTCAGTAATGTAATAATGAATATGCCAAAAGAAAACATAGTTCCTACACAAAACCATGGTTCATTTTCGATTAGGATACATGAATAAATACAAAACATAAAGTCATGCAAAATCCAGGTCATGCAGAGAGTAATAATTGAAACAATCTCCCCAAACTTTCCCACACGAAAAAAACTGCCTTTAAACCATTCTGTTGAGTACTGTAGCCCCTCCTCCCAAAACACAGAGTAAACCCAGCTGTGGGACTCCAGCCAGCAGCGTCTCACATCATCTCACCCCCCTTCAAAGCCCGTCTGATTTAGCAGAGCCAAAGACAATCCCCACGGCCTTCTCAATGCACCCACTCACCCTTATCGGCCATGTAAGAATAACACTTCACCTCATAGCACCATCCCTGCGAGCTGGCCTTCTGAAATTAGACTCGCAATTTCTTAAACCGATATTACACAATGCCCTGCTCCAAGATCAGAAGTCCATGAATGTGTGTATGCAAGGAATATCTTGTATGAGGCCTTATGTGTAAGATACTATGGTTATCAGAAACATACCCATGTTTTTTACATATCCTACAATTATAAGCCATTCAGAGGATGATTTCCCAGAAAATACTGTAAGTACAATAGCAGAGCCGTTTGAGCCAAAGCTGGCGACTGATGTATTCCTGTGGGCGGAGTTTAGTCAAAAACTCTTATTTTGACGTCATTAAAGCAGGAAGTAGAAGGCTGTAGTCCAAACCGGCCATTCACTGTAGGCTTTGAAAGGAGACTTCTGTTAAAGAAAATATATCACCTGGCAGTAAACTTTGAGCTTTATCATTTTACAGGTATCATTTATGCTCTAACAGCAACATTACACATTTACTAAAGTTTGAAAAATGGGATCAGGAAAAACGGGACCTTTAAAGATTTTAAGAAATCCTGACCAGCTTAATCAATATCTTGACTTTCGTTTTTAGCAAATCTGTTGAATGGCAAAAGTCATGTAGAAATTGTACCCCTCACCTTAAAATTCTACTTTTGAATTACTTGTATGGGAAGTTATTGTATGGGATTTGAAATATTTCTCAATATAGAACTAGCAAGCTGCAAGACGTATCCGAATTAACAGAAAGTTTCCATGTTTGGGATGTAAACCCCATGTTATGATGTATGACCGCATCAGTCACATTCCTACAAGCCTCGGGCAAAAAAAGAAAATCACAGAAACATGCTAAAAATATGCAACATCAGCTGAGCAATTTTACTATCTAAGAGGGCCAACCTTTTCTTATTTAACCCCAAACACATGATGATCATGTGAGCGGTTCTCAAGCAGGCAAAAAAATGCTGCTTTAAGGCCCTTTAACTACTTCAAAACAACAACAGGAAAATGATCACAGATGCACATTACTTCAGATGTAGATTCAATTCAAAGTCTGTTGCATTTATCTCTGAGATGATATTAAGCACCATTGTCCCACCGGGTGTACTGGGTTACACTGTCGAGTATAAAACAGAGAGAAGATTGAATTTCAGCGAAAATCATATTTATTATATTTGTCTGAAGGCCTGTCCTCTAGTAACACTCCTCAAGGTGAGGAAAACTACAGTATTATCTGAGATGGTTTCCTATTCATACTGCTTTAGATCTGGCATTTAAAACCAACAAAGATACTTAATATTAACAAGATGCATCACTGGTACTACTGATATGAATGGGGGAAAACGCAACAGTCATTATGGCTGCTTTAGTCCTGCCTTCCAGTAAAAAGAGCCAATCATCAACCGTTAAAAAATAAAATCCTCTAAATGAGGGACTTTGTGCATGGGCAGAATTTGTCAAGTTCTGCTTCAGCAAGACCTGAAGGTGCTGCTAATATGGCAGCGTAGTGATGCAACTTTTAAAAAAAGACTTGAAACAAATAAAAACATTGTATATTATGTTTTTAAATGCTTGAACAATCTATAAAAACAGTTATTTACATGCATAATTACAGAACGTGATTTTGTTTTTTTAGCGAAGTGCTTTGGTTGCTATAATACTTCTGTTATGTTTATGTGTCGTTGAACGATGCACCGGTTGATGTGATATTTCTCCTGCACCTTCTACACTGTGATTGGACAGCCGAATGAAAAGTGACATTGCAGAGCTAAGCGTTTCACCCAAAGTTGAGCATTTTTCATCATTTTCACCACTGCTAACACATGGCCCAATTTTGAAATAACACCCATTCGGTAGGCCTATATTATATTTTACTCGGTTAGATCCGAGGTGATTACATCAAAGCCAGACCAGCTGACTGACACGGACCTACAGTAAAATGAATGAGCAGTAATATTGAGTGTGTCAGTCTGATAAACTGCTATATAAACAACAGATTCTGCCATCCGTCTGTTGGCTGATCTACACATCATGACTTAAGAGCTGGATGGGTGCTGTGTGTAGTGGGCTGGACTAGATGAGCTCTGTCCTCCATTGGAGAGCATCTCATTGGCTCTTTTCTCCTGTCAAAAATCCAGGCCATGGCCCACGCACATAGCAGGTGTGTATGTAGATGTGCCTGAGCCCAGCACCACTACAGAAACAAACACAAGACTCCCAAAGGTCTGAAATTGTGCAGATACATACAGTATAGCACAGATGAGAAGGGAAGAGAATATTAAACTGCCATTGTAAATCATTGAATCTATGTAAGTGTATCCATTTAATTTGCTATTCAAGTGTATCGATTTCAATTGCTAGTCAGATAAAGCATTTGCTTTGTCATTCTGTTTACTTAACAATAGTACGCAGACAACAATCAATCAATCAATCAATAAAGATATTTTCCAATTAGCTTAATACATATAATACATACACAAGTATTATGTTTACATACATAAACATAATACTCTATAAAACATCCTGGGTTGTTTTTAACCAAGTGCTGGGTCAAAAATGGAAGAGCCCAGCAGTTGGATTAATTAAATACAGAAAATATTAATATGTAACCAAACAATGGGTTCGAAAACCAGCATAGATAGGTTCAATTAAAATACAACTTCTTGGGGGTTTGTCCCTTTTTGACCCAACACTGCTTTTTGTGTATTGACAAGGTTTCTTGACCCAAATAAAGACGGTTTCATCGGAAACACGCAGTACGCGTCTGGTCCGAGCTTTACTTCTGGTTTCAGTTTTTTTAATGCACTGACTAGTTGCTAAACTGAACTCTTGAACAAATACCTCGTCGAAAATAACAAACGTTTTGGTTTCCTAGATAATCCATGTGTTGTTTATTTCGCTTATAAGTACTTTGTTGTTATTTATTTTTAGCGGAGTTTACCGGAAGTTACGTTTTGACCACGAAAGCCGCTTGTTTATGTTGTTACTGCTAAAAACGTCTATAGGATGCTGATATTTTCTGCTAGTGTTGTGTACAACAGGAAAGCAACATCAAATCGAAATGCAACAAACTGATTAATAATGTATAGTTTGCATAGCATATAATAAATACAAATATTTTAAATATATCTTTTGTTGTTTTCACAAGCCCTGTGTTTAATTAAGCCTCACACAGTATATTTTTCTGCAAATTCATTTTAGTAGGCAGATGTTTGTGCCAGCCATGCACAGTGTGTTTTGTGTGATAAATTATTGGGTGCCAAGAGCATAAACCATTTAAAATGCTAAATAATCACTACTTATGTCCAATGTAAAATCTGGGTCCTGAAGCAAAACCAGTTAAAAACAACAGGTTGACACATTTAATGTGCACTTGTGTTTGTATCCCCTCCAGCTACCTGCATTTGCTCAAAAGAGGTGGAGGCATTTTACAAAAATCCAGCCCGCTGATGTTGGAAAAAATTGAAATCCACAGCACATCTGAAGTGACACAAATCTGTCTCCGACATCACGTCTGGTCTGGAATGTTCGCACATCTGACTTTTCTTCTGCCAAAACTTCCAGACACATATTTCCTAGACACTTGCTTTTATTTGTGACATTGGCACTGAAAGGTCTGGAGCTTTCTGAAGCACATTTATAATCTCAGTGCCTCTGTTGTAAATCAAGGTCCTCTGTGCTTCAGGTCTGAAAGATTTGTGATGAAAGAAAATGTCTAAAAATAAACCCTAAGGTAAACCGCAAATCTATTAAAGGAGGCATCGTTGCATCCACACTAAAAGAAGAACATATTTATTTTGTATAGAGCTATCTGCCAAGTGTAGAGGTTTCAACAGTGAATCTATTCTCAGGCAACACTCACAATATACAAAAATCAAAACAACGCATTCAAGCTTGGAAATAAGCTCTTGTTTTTTGATTCACAAGCAGGTTTCTTTACTATTTCGTTCTAGGCACATTTAAATTAGCTCCATTTCCTTATCGGAATCAAGGAATGACCTTTAAACCACTTTTACACGTCATGCTAACAGCAGCACTGTCACTCCCATTCTCTGTGCCTGGGAATAACACAAATAGGCTCCAAGGCTAATAATGTTCCTTGGAAAACGTTCCCTGTTGTCTGCATTGACACAAACTGTAACAGAACTAGAGTGTTCAACCTAAGATAACAGATGTGTGTAAATAATACATTATACAATGGTGCTTGCATGAAAAGCATATCTTCTAATTCCTGTATATAAATTAAATCCACTAGTGGCAAAATGCTGAATGAAACTGGAATTACAGATTAACGTTATGTAACTAAAAACTATTTCAATCACAATTTACTTGTGTGCCACAGTCTGGTAGGCAAAGATTATGGGCTTTAATCTCTCATGAAACAGTGAAAGACTGATCACGTCCACAGTTTTATCATAGACTCTCTCTCAATGTGAGAAACCCACGATAATCCATCAAAAATGGATGGTGCCTAGCTTTCTTCTACACCTAATGTTTTATTTCTCTTATCTGGGGCAGATAATCCAGTTAGTGGTACTCAGGGAGCAGCAGGAGGACAACAGTGACCAAGTAAATATGCTGATGCTATGGACTGGTTCACTACGATTCCTTTCCTGTCTCAGCGTATGGGTTAACATGACTCATCATGACACCTACACTATAACATTATCTCTAAACTACAGAATTACAGCTGTAGTTAAATAAAATGTTGCTGGAGAGAATGAGGTCTCGTGTAGCCAAACCTTTGACTAAACGGCATATGGTCTGGTCCACATTGCAGCTCCTATAACAGCCAAGAACCGCCCACTTAGACAGGAAGATACCGTCTGGCAGACACTGAAAGTGTCAGACCACTATTTGTTTTGTATTTATGTGTTATTTATAGTCGGGTTTATTCGAAATACATAACACCAAAATAAAACCACGGCAGTCTCTTTAAATAGTTGTACACCAGAAATATGCCATAAAAATAACAGAAAAGTGTAAACTCAGGATACTGCAGGACGTATGTGTGAAACATGCCCAGAGTCCTAGGTTAAGTTCAATGTTATAGGATCCAGATGGTACTAAACAAATAAAACAGGGTTTTGTGTTAGGATGTTTCAGTCAGTTCAAAAGTAATAGAGCAAAGATTAATCTTAGATAAAAACCAAGCAAAATATAGCTCTACTCAAAAACATCTTAATAAATTGCCACTTGGAGCCTCAAACTAAACTTCAAAAAGCTTGCAACCATTTGATGCAGCTATATGTAAATATTTTAGCAATTTTACTGATTAGTTCATGCTTAAAGCCACCCTAACCTAAAAAATGCACTTTTAAATGTAATTCTATCCGAAAATGAGTCAGCAGTGTGTGTGCAGAAACATCTTACTATTATACAAATCCATCTGTTCTTCTTTGTGTAATCTCCTTTAAACCGCAACAGTTACACAGCTGTTGGGGATCCCCTATCAATGTGATGTCACATTGATTACGCCCCAACCATAACCGCTCACAGACTCTGCCTTATGAGCGTGTAGTTCAACCTTCTGCCAGAGACACATGTTTGAATGTAGTCCAAAGCACATGAGTAAACGCTTTACCCTCTACTTTGCATACGGGGAGGGGAACAGAAGCTTTTTTTGCATTTAAAGAGACACACACAAAAACAGTGCGTTTTTCATTGCAGCCACATATTGGCCATGTTCAACATCATATAATGAAAGATCTGTGATACCAGAGATTATTTTTATATTGCTGAAAACACCTAGGTTAGGGGGCCTATAACACACCTACTGACCTGGTATCTTAGACATGTACTCTAGCTTTATATCTGGGGGACTGACATAAAAACTAACAAGACAAAGAAGTGTTTTGTAAACACACCTCCAGATTATAGCTATTAGTTCTACTACGAGTTTGAAGCAATTTCACTGCACTTAAAATCCCAGTTTGCCCTACCACAACTAAATGTGGACCATGAAAAATTGTGTACAAAATATTACATGATTATATTTTAATGGCCTGTAAGTGAGGCTGAGATATCAGGTTTGCTGGGGTTTGTGCAGGGCCGGTACTGATCAAAGGGAATGTTTTTGCTTGTACACACTATAAGCTTGAGAAGAAATGACATGTAGACGGCTTATTTTGCAGAAAAAAATGTCCCTCAGGTAACTAATGTTCTTCAAACCGCTGTGCAGAGAAGCTAAATCTGCTTAAATACAAAAACAACACTACCAGGACCATGGATTACAATTATAAACCCTTCACAATGAGCACTGCTAAGTCTAGGTTTACAACAAATTTAGGATATAATCATTAAGTTAGCATTAAGGATTTTATTTGAAAGGTAGCATAGCTCTAAGACACCGCTGAGGCAGAACTGCGTGTACACTTGTTTCATTGCTACAAATCAAGGTTATTTTGTGTATTTGATATACTACAATGTGTTTGCGTAGTTTACGGTTCAAATTTTCTACATACCGTACATTTTTGTAGCTCCAGATATCCCTGTCTTCCTGAAACAAACTGATTTTGTACAAAGCTCATTGATCTGAAATGCACTGTGTCCCTGATTGGCCAGCCAATCTGTGCGTTGTGATTGAACTGCATACCTCTGACTTCAACCAGAAATGTGACGCTCCTTACAATGTTTAAAAGAGTCACTCACAATGCAATGCTAACAGGAGTTAACTTACAGGTTGAGTCTAATTATTATAATGTCGGTCTTGTCCACGTCAACAAGCCCAAGAAGTAAACTGTTGCCTACACTCCGTGTTTTTTGTTGTAGTCCAAGAAAAGAGATTTACGTTGAGACAATAACTCGCGTCATCGTTTACTTTGGGGTTTGTACCTTTGGCATATCATTAACATCAACTAATACACACTTACACACCAAAGGGAATTGTAAATCGTGAATTGGACAATAGGTGCTCTTTAAAGAAAAAAAAATCTTGAGTCAATTCCAAAAAGAGAAGATAAAACTAAAGGATATTAAAATGGTCAGTCTTATGCAACATTACTTTATGCAATTGATGTACTCCTGTAGATATTTCAGCTTCTTCTCCTAATAACCCTAAAGAGCAAGTAACCCACCTTCGAATGGCTCAGGTCTAAACGGACTCCGAGCGGCTGTCTGAGTCGCCCTTCTCATCCAGGTGCTGCAGGTTCTCAGTGGGGCTGACACCTGCACAAAAGACAACAACAGATTAAACACTGCAGTTACAAGACAAATCATATTACACATCCACAACAGCGAAATCACAGATGTTTCTCTTAGCATTTCTTCCACACCAAAGAACTTTGGTGAAATGGGAGACTTTCCAGAAATCATAATGGTAAGGGATAACAGGGTTAGGCTTTAAGCTTAGTTTGGGTTAGGGTAAACGAAACCTTAGCTATTATACAAACAGGAATGCCTTTGATGATAGCACACTAAATGGACCCTCATAATTAACAAAATTGGTGGTCAACATAAACCCCATTCACACAGACCTTTGGTCCCAGAAAATACCCATAAAATTGCCAGACAAGCGTCTGTGTGAACACAAACTCGTCCCGTTAATCTTCTGGGATCGTTGCCGGAAAGAGGACCTAGTCAGATACACGGATAACCCTCTGTGTGAACAAGAAGCCGAAACAATGCCATAATGGGCGTGTCGTACCGAGGACGCGCGCGTCATCACAACAAAAGTTATGGTTCAGCTCCTTAAAACGAGAGATAACATGCATGTAAACATTCACCACAAGAAATGTTGCAAACTAGATTGAAGCAGTTATCAGGAAATGATAAATGAGACGCATAAACAATGACGCACGTGCCGTAGTGAGGACACGCGTGTCATGGCAACATGAAGTTGGTTCAACTCTTTAAAATGAGGGATTTACAACATTCACTATGAGAAATGTCAGCAAACTGGACTGAAGCAGATATCAGGTAAGTTAGCTCGTTACTTACTGCGTTGAAACGGAGATCATTCAGCAGCATAAAAGAATATTGCGTCACGTGCTCATTTGAGCTATAATAAAAGAAAATACCCGCGCGTCATCCCAACAAGATATATCGTTCAGCTCCTCAAAATGCGGGTTTAAATGCATATAAACAATCACAATGAGAAATGTCTGAAAACTGGATTAAAGCAGAAATCAGGGAGCTCGTCAAATATCCACTCAGAAGCTGAGATTATTCACCAGCATGAGAACGGCGCATCACGCACTGCTTTATAGTCTTATCATAAACAAAAATGCACGCGAGTGGTTTCTGGAGAGAGAAATAATAAATCATTTGCAAACTTCAGACGCTGCGTAGAAGAAAGGGCAGGACTTTCAACAGGTCACGTGTATTTCCGTGACCATCAGATGCCGGCTAATCATGGCAGTGTGAATGAACAAAAAATCTAAGGATCCCGGAAAAATCCAGGATGCATTTTCCGTGTATATTACAGAATGTCTGTGTGAAAAGGACTATAGGCTTTCCTGATTTGCCCAAGATCGAGCGGAAATGTCCCTGGCTCAACATCTTTATGTTAATGTCGGAAAACATTACGAATAACCAGGTTTAGTTGGATACCAAATACCATTCAATCAGATTTGAGGGATAAATGTTAAGTCTCCCTGTATTAAAATGCATAATTGCATACGTTTTTCCATTGATCATAATTTCTACATGCTTTAAACCTGCTTGAATGTAATTCCCTCATTTAGTATACGCGGATTAATTAATATGCTAATTAGTCTCCGCCTCTACTCAATCACATAGCTCAAACCATATATAGGAATATGCAAATTAGTCCCCAACTTCATCATTTCGTGAACATATTTGGTAATTTCAGACACATAACTGCCAAATCCGCCAATTTAACAATGCATACATGAACTGCACGTCTGCAGCACGGTTTTTTGGCAATGATGTTAACATGTTAGACTATTATACATTGTATTATACAGAGTTCAGCATGTGTGAGTATAAATGTGATGATTACGTGTGTGTGACGTAGCAAGATTTCTAACCATGGGAATGAAATGTCTTTGAAAATCCCAAATATAATGGCTAAAATACTCATTAATGGTGTTGAATAATACATTTGCACATGGTTTGTCTTAAATTATATTAAAGGTAGGGTAACAGATTAGATCCAGAAACATTTTTAGTTATGCTTGTTAAAAGTCTCCTCGCATCCTGATAGCAATCATTGTGTGAAGTTGTTTAAATGTATTTGTTGAAATTTATGTCATCTGTGAATATGTGAAAAATTTTTCAACCAATCATAGATATCGGTCCGAACGGACGTTTCCTTTTTTGTCCCTCATATGTAAGCGCAATTTAAATGCCCACTGCGCAGCTAGTCCACGCAGATACCATACGTCATTGGCGCTCACCTCCTGTCTGTAAACAGCGAGAACAGCAAACTTTTCTGCTGAATTGACAACCTACACAGGAGCAACAAAACAAAATACATCTTTTATAACAACAACAAAAACTGCCTGGATCAGCAAAGAGCCAAAACCCAAATTAACATCGGCAACTTTACTGCTTTACCACGAGATGCAAACAGCTACAGGAGGCAAAGGGTCTGAAAGGGTTGTTGCACTGTTTATTTTGGTAAGGTAGGTACGCGATATGTTTGTATTGAGATGGATTCAGATATTCTACTTTGATGAAACATTGTGTTGCTTATGAAATTTGTGTTCATTTACGGATTACCGCAACGATATAGTTACTATGTCTACACAACCGAAAGTGTGCTTAAACTAATTCTGATGTAAACCAGTTGTTTATGTTGGTAATTTTGGAAATGTTATTCACTTTGTACTGCAAAGTTTTCTCACTGGTGAATGCAAGGGCGTAACTTTTGGGTCTACCATTGGGGGGGTTAAACTTGCCGCATATTTATTTAATCATTTTCTTGTGTAAAAGGTAACATACTAATTTGCTGTTCCTGTATTAGAAATACATTGTGATACTTTTACTGATTCAGACTACTTAGCGTAAATGCTGCGGTTCACTTGACTATTTATGCCATAATGACACAGTATTTAAATTAAGTGTTTAATGACTAGCCAGCAGTGGCAGCTTCCACTTAATTGATTTTTTGGGTGTGTTCAATATTTTATCAAAAAAGAAACAAAAACGTAAATATTAACTCTTTCACCGCCAGCGTTTTTTTAAAAAGTTGCCAGCCAGCGCCAGAGTTTTTCATGATTTTCACCAAAGTTTAATGTCTTCCAGAAAATGTTCTTCTTTAAATATATAAACATACAATATACCAAATGAAAGAACAGACGCTCTGCTTTAAAAAAAAAAAAACAAAGTTTCATCCTACCATCAGTGGTTCTTTTGTAATCAGCTTTTGAATATGGGTAGGTTTCTGCAAAAACACCACATTTTGAGCAAAAAGCAGAGATAATTCCATTTTTGTGACGGACTTTTCATAGAGATCATATTCAGAGCGATCTTTCCAACAGACACGGACATGCAGCCGCTTGCCATAGGGCAATACTTCCGGGTTTAAAAAGTTGCGGAAAGACGGAAAATCTCGTCATGGGCGGGGAAGCGTTTTCTCTTAACTGACGAGATATCTCGTCAATGGCGGTGAAAGAGTTAATCAATAGCATCACTGTATTGGCACCTACATACAGGAAATGTATTATGAACAATTCAACTCTCAATACATTACACAATACAGGGTGGCACACTGGAGTGCCGCTTGCACCTTTATTTAGAACAGATTTCATTTATTGGTGGGCATCACCAAAACTCACCATCCACTAACAAAATCTAAACAAAAGCATGTAAATACAAAAGAAGGCTTATCTGTAGAAAGGCTAAAAAAATGCCTAAAAAGGATACAAATTGTACCTGCTGTGTTGACTGTCTCTTGTTACAACATATTAGGCTGCAACTTAACACAGATATCATTCAGATAAAAGCACCAAACACCTGTTTACATCTCGGTGTAAAAGAAATTAACTGTGCACACACTGACTTTAGTTAAGAGGTCCAATTTGTCCTGATGGATGTGACACACTGCAACATGGTTCAGCCTCTGCTGTTTCATAGTTGTGCGTAACCTGAGGGCTGTTACACTTGGTATTAAGATGTGTTTTCATCGATCAGATCACAAGTGGACGAGAGAGACACATCACGTATACACCTGGTATTTAAATCCGTCTTTTTTGTCCACTTTCAACCGCTTCTGTTCTGAATACTGTGAGGGGGTGGTCTGTGGAGACGGTGGGCGAGTCTCTCCGCTGTCATTTAAGTTATGATGAGTTTAAATGGACGCAAACTAATATTATGTCAGAGTCCACTGCTTGTTTAGCAAGTAAACATGCTGCACAGTGTTTTGTACGTTTATATGTTAGAGCTTTTTCTGAATTTTTAGCGCAATTGATGAAATAGGATTGCGCAACTTTCACACGCTTTCAAAATGAAACTACGGAGATCAGCTTTAGTGTTATCAATGAAAGGCTCAAAATAGCGCTGTTCACCGTTTGTTCGTGCGTGTGTACCTCCGTTTGGTCAGGATTTTTTCTCTTTTTGGCTGGTGTCGACCACCAATGAAAAATCGTTGTCTGGCTCGACTGCCTGCTTTTCAATTTTCTTTTCATAATGCACCATCAGCTTTCTCCAACCATTCATCCCAGCCACTGCGCATGCGCAAAATAGTGAATAAACTTGGTAGAGAAAGCGGGTTGTGTAATACCAAGTAGTCGGTGCGGTACATTACAGATAATTTGAAATATAATACTATCTTTCTTGCTGGCAAATGAAATTAATAAAGAAACGAACAAAAGTGTTCATTCTGAATATTTCATATTTACTTTAATCTAAATGATGTGATGATATTGGGGGGGTTATATTAGCTGGATTTGATTTTTGCGGGGGTCATGACCCCCGTATCCCCCGTGCAAATTACGCGCATGGGTGTTTTGAAAGAGGCATGACTTTGGATGACGATTTGACTGGAGCGTGGGATCGTGATTGCATTGCGGCTACCGTTAGCATTTTTCAAAATGTGATAATGTAAAAATCTGACTTTTCCATGTTTAAGTGCTATAATTGGGTCCCCAGTCCTTCTGTTAACCTAGAAAATGTGAAAATATCAACCCAGTAACTTTGGTAAACCATTCTCTGCAAGCATGTGAAAAAATAGGTCATTGAAATTTGGTTCCCCTTGTGATGTCAGAAGGGGATAATACCGCCCCTTAATCTGAAACTATCCAACCAACGACACTGCCATTTAGTGCAGAGATCAACTCATTTGCATTTTAAAGGACACACCCAAAAACGCTACATTTTTTCTTACACCTATGAAGTGTCAATTTTTAAATGTTAAAATAAATTTATAAGGTATCTATAAGGTATTTTGAGCTAAAACTTTACATACATACTCTGGGGCCACCAAAGATTTATTTGACATCTTAAAAAAGTTTTGTGAAATGTCCCCTTTAAAACACCACAGAAAAACAACATATAAACAACAATAAAAACTTGATTTTCACCACAGTGGGACTTTAAGCCATCAACAAGAGAAAGTGCTTCTACACCACTGTTATTTACCTATTATTTTCCCTCTTTAAGGTTAAGTTTTGGTTAGGGTCTATATAGAGCAGTCTACAGACAGCAAGTACATAGTACAGTGCATCCTACATTCAAAGATACTCCCATGCCAATAAACACACCCACACAAAACCACTGGATAAAAGCCTGCTTTATATCTAAAATATCTTATTTAACTTGTTTTTCAGTTTTGACAGACAATCATACAACAAATAGGCATCTTCAATATAACATTATTTCAAAATATCTGCAAATGGTTGTTTTCTTCCTGCTGCATTGATCTCATTGATTGAAGTCTTTAAATTGTCAGGCATTCACTGTGGAGCACATAAACGCAGAGAGTGAATGATGATTGTTTGTGTGCAGAGCTCACGGTGTTCATTGCCTTTCACTGTGTTAATGAATCATCATGACACTTCAGAAAACCAGCAGATGCTGGAGCGTTGCAGACTCACAGGATTAGTTTGGGATTTTAATGGAGAGTTCCTGCATACAGGAACATCCCAAGAATTACAAAACTCAGGGGATTCTGGCGCAAACCAGACGCTGCTTGATGCTCGATTGAGATATAGCACCTCTCGCATAAGATCAAGAACAACACCTTCACCTTTGTGAGAGTTTTGACAAGTACAAAACCTGACTGCGAAACTCAAGACTATCACACTGATTAAAGCTGCCTATTGCTGATTTTCACAAATGTATTTTTGTATGCGTACATCCATAAAGGCATATTATGTCACGATTTCACCAGGACATTCTAAACTTTGGTTAAGATACTTGTAATGTGAGAAGGAACCAACTGACTCTGAGATCACCACCTCCATGTTTAGAAACTTCTAATACGATGGCACGAAATCCCAAAGAGAACAGATTGGGATGTTATAGCGACTCACAAGGAATGCCTTCAATTCTCATGTGGACATTTTGTATTCCATTCAGACAGCATTCCTTACAGGGCGTGCAGCCGACTTTCACAGCTTCATTTATCTGTGAGCAAACACCAAAGGCTGCATTATCATTCCAAACGGACCCCGAGCCATGAATCACATACAGCAGCATGGACTTGAGTCTGTTCCCAAATCTAAAGCCAATAGTGTCAACTTAACTTAGTGCAAGACTCATATACCACTTCAACATAAAACTGAGGAGCAAAGAGAACAAAATGGTGTGAAACTGGAACAAATGACCATAGTAAAATTCCTGGAAAGATCAATCTGTAGTTGTCAATGAAAAACAAAACACTCGAAAAACACAGGACTCAAGAACCCCTTTTTGCTGGGGCCATTTATGTTCAGGGCTCCTCAAAGTGTCTCATTCTTTAACACACACAAACTTGAATGCTACTAGTGAGCAGACTTCTCCAACCACAAATTAGCTGGTAAGTGAGGCCAGTTAAGTAGGGGTTACAGCTAGATATGTTGAAATTTTATCATTAAATTCTTCCAAATTCTAACACCACCAGTCCAGGGGTCTTATTTATAAAGCATGCATGCGCGTATAGCAGTTCCTACACAAAGATTGTGATCTATAAATAAACTAACTTGACAGGAGAATGGGCTTGCAGAGATCTGAGGATGCACTCTTGCATGCAGGTAATCTGTGATTAATATAAAATTTTATAAGTCTTAATATTTTTTGGCATTTGGGTGCACGTAAACTTTTAGTAAGGATCCTACGCATAGTTTTATAAATGAGACTCCAGGACAGTAAGGGTGTTTTCAGACCTGTAGATGTGAAGTGTGAAGTGAGTATTTGCCAATGTATGGTAACCCATACTTGGAATGTGACCTCTGCATTTAACCCATCCAGTGAATAGTGAACACACGCACTGCAAAAACCAGGGGTTAAATGGCTACAATTTCAATTTCATCTTGGTTCGATTCGCATTCACAAGGCAAATTTCCATGCGCATCAGATTTTGTTAACTCGTTCTCCGCCATTGACGAGTGAACTCGTCAATTAAGAGAAAACAGTTCCCTGCCAAAGACAAGTTTTTCCAGCAATCCGTATTTCCTATTATCCACTAGGTGGCGCTCTTACCCAACATATAAAACCCGGAAGTATTCCCAAACAGTTCAAACTCTGTGTATGTTTTGAGAATCGCTCTGAATCTGATCTCTATCAAAAACAGAATTGGCTGGCAACTTTTTTTTAAACGCTGGTGGGGAAAGAGTTAATACAAGTCACATGCGAGTAAACTTTCCTTTAATTGGTCAAGGTGCAGCTGTTTATTTTCCATGATTCCCGGCCGGATTGACAGACAGCAGCTTTGCGGGATTATTGTGTTATATTTCTTCATTATTGTTAGCAGGAATCAAAACTTAGACGGGACAACATTATTACAATGTACCTATTGCGGAGAAGAGCAATTAGAAGACATTTTATAAGGAACAGGTGCGCTTTGGTTTTGAATGCCGTTGACATGCTCACCAGAGTTCGTTACCAAAGAGCTATCAGGTATGTTTATGGTTAATAAAGCAATAAGACAGCCTGTTTGTTTGTCCGTTGGGTCGGATTGCTTTCAAACATATAGCGAACCGCTCCAGAGTTCGTTTGCAATCAGGCCAAGGCCACCTTGTTTAGCCGGTTTCGGAGCAGTTGTTTTCGTGTGGATCTGAGCATTGATTGCCATGTTCACATATGCCTAAACGCAGAGCCTAGGGAGAAAAAGCACCAGGTTCCGAAACAAAGGCTCAGGTCTGAAAACACCCTAATTTACCTTCAGACTGACTTTTGCTGTTGTCTTGGGCTGTTTTCTGAGAGTCCAGCCATGAGCATCAACTTTTAAGGATGCCGTATCTGGTTAAAAATAGTCGAAGACCCTTGCATTCTGCCACCCTGCATTAATGATTAAACTTGCCTCATATAAGCATATTTTCACACAGTGATGTGCTCCCCACCTACTCATCAAGAAATGTGTCCAGTATCTAAATGCTACTCATCTTTGCTGGCACTCCCATCGTGCCTTTCACTTGCGTAGTTGTGGATGCCAAACCAGCACCAGCTGAATCAGTGCTTCTCTTTCATCAGTACTTTTCTTTACACTCCAGTTTTAATGAGTAAACAACTACATCAATAAAAGCAAGAACCAAAGAACATCAATGAGGCTTTTTCACTAAAGTAAAGAAACCTGAGGCAGCCTTTTTCAACTGCCACTTTTTGTTTCTCCACACTTAAGTGTCTGTTGTAACAAAAATACAAGGATGCCCATCTGGAAAAACTTAAAAGGAACCATTTCAACAATTCATGAAGAATCATCCATCACTGCTTCTCTTAAAACATTAGACCCAAAATCTCCTACAGCAAGGCACTAAAGGAGCATTCACCTCAACACACAGTATGGTTTAGTTTGAGGAAACAGGTTGGAGGTGTGGCGGCTTTTGCTAAGGGTGCTTTTGTTTATCAACAAGGCCAGTGTGGGATAGGCTGGCCTTTTTTGATGAGGAAAATGAATAGACTTGTTAGCATGTCAGGGGCTGAAATAAAGAGCGCAATTCACTAAAACAACCTTACAATTCTTGCATAGCTCTGCTGTGGCCGGCACCCATAGCTGCTTAATGAGAGCACATACTGAGAGAGGCTATGCTAACTCTCTCCCTTATAAGCTTTTGGTTTGCAGGGTCCAGAATTACCTGCCAATTGCGGGTGAACTGAAATATGAGTAGTTTAGTACAGAATGATACCAGACTGACACGTGAACTTCACAGTATGGCTGCTCAGGAATTCTGACACAAAGGAGAGAGCGAGCGTGTTTGTGTTGGACAGGGAGGGATGTCTTATAATCATTATTACAGTAGACAAACAGGAGTCTGGGGAAGGATCAGAACAGGTAGGAGGGTGGAAAGAGAGAAAGAGTTTTTGCTGAGTAAGGAGTGCTGCAGTCTGCTGCTTCACAGTCTTTAAATGTTTTGTTAGGGCTCAGATGGCCAAATTCATCTCACACACACACACACACACACACACACACACACACACACACACAGAGACCAAGGGCACAGACTCATTTGAAAGGCCCTCCACAGCTCCAGTGGGTCAATGTATATAATATAAGACATGTGCATGCTGTGCATGTGTGTCCCCTTCTGTAAAAGCCCATCTAAAAAAATGTGATTTACAGTTTTCCACATAAAATCATCCTACATAATGTAAAGAACATTCAGTGAAAATATAACCTTGACATCTTTAATATTGACTGAGTTGAAGACATCATTAAAATTAAAGTGAGTTCACAGACTGAACGATCTTTTGTTTGTGTTCATTACATTGAGGCTGATTATAGGAACTAGGGATGTGCATCTCCATAACTGAGTCCGAAGCGATATGCATCTGCATACATAGCCTACGATGCAATACATTAAAAGATACATATGAAGCAGCTACTGATTCAAAATGATGCGTTTCTTTAATGCAGTATGATGCAATGAAACAAATATGATGCTAAGCAATTTAATACGGTACAGATAGTTTCCACACATTGAATTTGTACATGAGCATCTGAACCATTATAAGACCCACTTTAAGACTACACTGTAAAAAAAATGTTGCTGTATTTTTTTGTTTGTTTAATGAACTCATAAACTTATAAAATGAAGTTGACATATTTCAACCATATTTTATAAGTTAAAACAACTCATCTCTAGTCAAGATAATGACTCGCAAATCTGAGGTGATAAAAAAAGTAAACTCCATTTCGTGTCTTCATTACTTTCGCCAACTGTACTCCCGTGACACAATAAGGTAAGCAAAGCTTTTGGGCTATAACAGCAATTGTTTAATTAAAAGAATACAAGAAAATGGCATCTACTCCAGTAAATGCTTTGGTACCACCCACATGTTTTTGCTTCCGACGCCTATGGATTTGTAATTACTTGGTTTAGGATAGCCCCATGTTATGCTCTATGTGACTTTCATAACACGCCTCGATATCCGTAGTGTTGTGATAAGTCCGCAGGACATAGCAACCGTTTAGAGAGGAGAAAGAAATATTAAAATATTGGTCACTTTCTAAATAATAAAAGTATGGCGCATCTATGAATAATTAAACATAAATAATTTTTTTACTGATGCAAAATATGTTAATAGAAAGGATGCATCACATCAGAGCCGATGGTGTGGTGGGCAGCACTCCGACATGGGTCGCCAAAAGTGCCAAAGCACCACGAGTTTGATTCCCGGCTCGTGGTCATTTGCCGTTTCCATACCCCTCTCTCCTCCTCTCTGTACTTTCCTGTCCTCTCATCTATCACTGTTTAAATACAGGTAAAAATGGCCAAAAGAAATGCATGGCATATCCGATGCATGGCATCGTTAACTTTTTATGCCAATGCATCGAGTGAGTCAGGGAATCCTTCAGTCTCTAGGAACAGTTCACCCAAAAATGACAACTGGGTTATGATTTATTTCTCATTCCAAACCTGTATACATTGATTCAGTGATACATTCTTCTAAATAAATTCACACAGCAGTTTTCTTTGGTTTTTAGAGCGTGACAGATGAGATCAATATAAACAGTCAGAGAATGAAAAACAGTGGCTTCTAAATTCTTTACAAATCTGTAAAATAACAGCACATGCATATGGACACGCAGGTAAGTAAAAAATGACCGAACATTAAAAGTAAGCCTATAAAAAGTCACTGCAAATATTTGGGGTGGTGAATATTATCCCACTTCGGCCTCTGTTTAGTACAAACCTAAACAAAAGCTTCTCAGACTGGTGCGTCATAAAAGCTAGCTAATCTCTATTTTATCATGCTGCATGCCACCATTACTAAGGAATGCTAGGTCAAATAATGTGAAATAATCTAAAAGACTATAAAGTTAGCGCAGTTTTTAAAATAGCTTGGCAATTTGTCCCCTTCTTTCCGTTGCCTTTGGCTACTCCAAACATCTCAGTAACCAATCAAAAGCCAGAAACAGAAACACCCACTGAATGTGCTGTAATATGACAAGTTATAGCCAAAGCCCTTGCATCAGGAGCGCACACATATACGCATATAAACAGAACACACATACTAATCCCACACATCAGTTTTGTTTAAAAACCTAGTAGGCTGCCTTTTTTCGTGGAGGACGCTCTCTTATAATGTACTGCGACAAGCTTAGTAAACAAAGTAAAAGCCAAAAGAAAGCAGATGTGTCAAAGGAATTTATTTAATAACAATGATTTTTTTTTCATGCCTGAGAAAAAAGTAAGAAAATGTTTTTTAAAAAGTGCCAAATTTTGCTCTGCTCTATTAAGTCTGTTTGTAACTGCAGATGCAGTATTTCGCCACTGTGGTGGTGCTGTATCACCTTCATCACAGTGCGTCAAAGTTCATTAACCATCCTAAGAAATGTCTTGCTTATCCTAACCAAGCTATTTTTAAAAGCATAATATCTTACCCTTCCTTCAGAGCTCCATCTAAAGCCACGCCCCTCTAAAACACATGAAAACACAACAACTCTTAGATATTTCTTGATCCAGACATTTTTCTTTATAGCCATTTCTAAGACTTTGCCTTCGTTTTTACATCCTTTTCTTGTGCTATGTTTTGTCGGTTCAGGAGGTAGTTGCGCTTTGCCTTCCATTTTCGCTTGGTCTGCATGGTGTAATACATGTTGGGTGGCCAGATCTGCATAGCAAAACCAGCTCAATTGAAACTTACCTAATGACCAAACCTCCAAAACTTTGCTTTCATGAATAAAATGTATCTTACCATATGATTTACAGCTGACAAACAGCTGATTTAACTCAGGAAAAGAAAAAAAAACAGCAGCAAAAGTTAAAAAGTAGTCCTATTCAGCTGGAAAAACACAGAAATGACAACACTGCTCATGACGGGAGATCTATCAAAAAATATTCTGTTTCATGTAAGGACTTCATGTGCTATAAATATATGCCAATAATATTATTAGATCATGCAAAGGATTAAGATCTAACATTAGAGTCTATTAAGCAATAAAATGCTGTAAAAATTCAACTATTTTCCAGAAGGGCAAGAAAGGTTGACACTTAAAGGTACATTCACATTATAAGCGACTAGCAGTAGCAGAGCGACGCGATCCTATTGATTTCAATGGAAGCTCGGCGGCATCCGGCGACTCGCGCATGGTAGCCTGTCGCTCTGTCTCTTGTAGCTAATGTGACTGGGGGGTCAGAATGGACAAAAAACACCAGCTTTTGGCATTTTTGAAAAGCGAGGCCTTCCACTGGAAACAACTGAAAACATACAAAACAGAGCTTCTGTGAACTGTAAATGTTAAGCTTATGTTTTAATTGAAAGTTAGCTGAAAGTAAGCTTTTAAATTAATATTGAACAGGGCTTCTTTGAATTATTATTCAATATGTAGCTTGTTTTTGTTATAGCCAGTTGAAATGACATGATGGTACCAACTCCAGCTCATGTTGCGCCAGGAAAAACCTTAAAATTGCTTCCTTATCCAATGAAATCTTTTTGAAAATCCTTTCCACATTTAAAATGTATTGATTCAAAAGGTGTGTAGCATGTGATATACACACCAATGAAACTAGCATCAGTTTGTTGTGGGTGTGACTGCTTTTTATCGGATTAAAAAGCAGCTATAAAGTATTAATTTTTGCACAATCCTAAAGGCCGTTTCACACGGTACGCGGCAACCGCGAGTGTTTAGTTCTTTTTCAATAGGAGACGTGCGAAAACGGGGGCGGTTACAGAGGTGAAGCGGAGTTGGTCCACACGCCTTGCTCATGCACCCAAAATCCTATTCATTCTACGGACATGGTACTTCATTACAGGCGCCGTTAAAGATAAACATATTTGCACTAAATGCTGCACAAAACGCTTCCAATACAAGAGAAAATCTGAAGCCGCGCGGCGATTTTGCCGGCTACCGCGTACCGTGTGAAACGGCCATAAGATAATGGAACTCTTATTTGCTGTAGCTATTAACATTTTTACGCCTCAAAGAATTATGGCTTATAAGTAAGGGACCGAGAGAGAGATAAAACTGAAAGAGAGGAGGACGGTAATGCAGGGGGCAATACAATTCGGGGTGCAGGATTACAGACAGCCAGTCGTGACATCAGCCTGATGTATGACTGTGACACCAGCTGAGACAGACATCCACGCTTATCTGCCCTCTGCCATCCACCCCACTCTCTCTCTCTCTTTCTAATCTAATTACAACCCCTCCACCATCTGCTTGTGTTAGCAGACAGCAGATCCACGACTGAGGCCGGTGCAAAGTATCAGTTTTATTAAATTTTCATAAACCAAATCTTTCGAGGACAACCTGATAGTGCTGTTCTTTTAATAAGTGAACCGAGTGGACAAAGGCGCTGTGGATTCAGACCTCACCCCCTCTATTTATCAAAACAACAGTCATCGTCATAACCTCACCTTCAAAATCGTCCTGATTTGTTGAGGAACTGAGTCTGGTATTGAGCAGATATCAGTGATCTGTGGTGTCAGATACTCATCTTCCATGACTTCATGGAGCGAGTACACTGAAACCTTTATACGAAGCCACGGACACATTCAGTCTTCATTTCTTTCTGTACTTATTTTATTTGTGCAGCGATGTACATATTCTAGAGACTGAAATAAAATTTCTTGCTTTCTAACTGTGGGTTCACACAAGATGCGAGTTCAACGATTTGCGCGAGTAGATTACATAAAAAGTCAATGCAAAGACGCGTGTTTGCAGATGTGAATGATGCGATATGGGTGGCGTGTTTGCCACAAAAACACGCGCTATTCGCCTAAAACGCGTCTTCGCCCAAGTTAAAAAAAATATTGAAACATTTAAAAATCTGAACTTTGGTGGATTTCCTCGCTGCCTTAACCAATTAAGACCCTGCTGTAGTAGTGACGTGATTACAGGAAGCAAGCAGAGTGGTGGAGTCTCAGAAGCCCCTCCCATGACGCGAACTTCACGTGTGGCTTTCACACGTGAATGAAGCGAGTGAACTCAAATGTTCAAGCGTTCAACTACGCGCGAATACCGCGTTTTTGACGCCTCTACGGCTGGTGGGAATGCACCATCAGAAGAATTTAATTTCTTAGAAGTTATAATTTTTTCTCGGAAAACTTCTTATCTTTTCTGTGATTAAAGGTGCAGTAAGGATTTTTTGCAATAGCACACAGAAAATAATCTCATTGCCTGAATGCCTTTTTCTGCCTTTTTGCAACCAGAAGCAGTGTATACATAAAATACATATTATTTTAGTGAGAATAAGTGTACTGTACAAAATGCAGCATGAAGTTAAAACAACTTGGTTTTGCAAGTTCAACCTACTATTTTAAGTGTTGACTTGTGATAAATTGACATAACTCCAGATTTCCCTCTCTTCCTGAAATGCACGGATTTGAAAAGCTCTGTGTCCCTGATTGGCCAGCTAATCTGTATGTTGTGATTGACCTGAATGCCTCTAATGTCAGCGGGAAACGTGACGCTCCTTACCATGGTTGAAAGATTTGGTTGCTAACAGGAGTTAATTTACAGGCTGTGAGTTTGAAGTGGGAGGAATTATGATAATGTCGGTCTTGTCTACGTCACCAATCCCAGGAAGTAAAACTGTTGCCTACAATCCGTGTGTGTGTTGTAGTCCAAGAAAAGAGATTTACGTTTGAGATGATAACTCGCGTCATCGTTTACTTTGGGGTTTGTACCTTTTGCATATCGTTAATGTGTACTAATACACACTTACACACCAAAGAGAATTTAACAACGTGAATCGGACAATAGGTGCTCTTTAAGTTAAAGTAACATAAAAAATATATGGTGATTTGACTTCTTTTTACAGTGTGTGGCAATTTTAATACTGACATCAATAAAGATTGTTTTGCCACAATTGTATCTAACAACAATGGAGGTGACTCAAACATAAACATTTCAACACCAGAGTTGAGCCATTTACATCAAGTGGTTGTGCATGCAGCTGATGTCTTTCTCTAGTTGCAAAAGTATGGGGAAAGGTCGGCTCACAGACAAGCCACTGTAAGTCACATCTCTTAATCCCTCAATAAAACTTGTTTTCACCTTTCTCCAAGCAGTACTTCCTGTGAAAACGGTGTGAGAGCATAGCACGCTTGAAAACAGTACATGAGAACTACTTTCCATTCTCAAAGAATGCCCAGCTTGTTTCAAAATGTTTTTGCCATTTCCAAGTTCCCACTACATCACAGCACAAACATTGATAAAGAAACGAATCTAAACACAGCACCAGTCAACCATGTAATGTGCAGTTGGAAAAACACCTGGAAAAATTGTGTTGTCAGGTTGGAATTCCATACAAAATATTCAAGAGCGGCCAAAAGCTAAACGCATTAGGTTTGTTGACTGTATTATGCTCGTGGCAACCACCGGCTCCAAAAAGGACTTTTCATTTAATCATGTGGGTCCGTTCAATGATATACATCCATCCCCTGCTAAGTGATTTATTGCTGCCTGCATAAAAATGGGATTAAATCTAAATAATCCCCTCATGATCATTTATAAAGAAAGTATTTCTGGCAGTCGTCCATCCAGATAAAAAAAATAAGGGGTGGTTTCCCGGACATAGCTGAAGTGTAGCCCAAGACTAAAATGCATGTTTGAGCTGCCTTAATTTAAAAACACCTAACCCTAACATCTCTTAACATATATAAGTGCATTTAATTTGTCTCAATATGCACATCAGTATTTTTGTCTATTTTAATGTCCTAAAATAACTAAGGCCTAGCCTTGGATAAATCTAAACTCTTTCTGGAAAACTACCCCAAAAGGTCCACATCTGAACCACTGAAGAATCTAAAGAGTGACAAATGGAAAACACTACATTACTCGCTGTTGTAATAATGCTGTTGTATTGAACATCCTAAAGCATCTTCAAAGTTGCTGTGAAGTTCACTTCATCAAAAGACACTTACGTGCTGACACCTCTTTTGAAAGCCTTCCAGAGATAAGACATTTCCAAAGTTGTCGAATAAGGAAGCACAGTATCACAGTACACATCATTCAACATATTTCTTCACAATCCTAGTCTTTTAATTGTGGCACTGGAATGATAGTGTCCTGTAAGCTCAATAAACCCTGACAATGGTTTGCGTGCATCAGCCAAGATGCCTGTTAGCCGTCTATCAACTGCTATTAGTCTAATACAGTCTGACTGCTTAATCACAGGTCAACATAAAACTGCTTACCCTTCTTCCCTAATTGATCGATAACAAAGACCCTAATTTCACATTTTTAAAATGTTTGTATTATTCATAAACTGATAATTTCATGGGTTAGTCGCCACAATACCATAGTTAAGAGGGTCGACAGAGATATAGTCCCAAATGTTATTCAGAAGAACCACCTATCCAAGGAGAGAGTTCAGGTATGTCTTAATCTCATCAGAGGACATTGCAAGCCAGATAGGATTACAGTGTCATCATCGTCGGCCTCACAACCTACTGAAAGTTCATTTGAAAAGATCTGAACATCTATTGTGACCTTGCAATTGACCAATGAGATCCAAGAACCTCCAACATCAAGTGAGGATACTTTAAAACAATTTTATCATATACTTACAGTATATGCTGATAATCCTCTTTTGCATAAGTTGTGCCATAAAACAAAAACACTGAAGACAGTGATTCACATGCAATTTTTAACAACAACATCTAGATATAGCTGTGGTGAAAACAGTGTGAATGTTACCGACAACCATTGTATAATGCAGTGGTTTTCAATCTTGTCCTAGGGGACCCACAGCTCTGCACATTTTGTATGTCTCCCTTAACTGACACACCCAGTTCTGTTCATGGATCTCTCCCTTAATGAGCTGATGATCTGAATCAGGTGTGTTAGATAAGGGAGACATGCAAAATGTGCAGGGCAGTGGGTCCCCTAGGACAAGATTGAAAACCACTGGTATAATGCATTTGGGAGCCTGTCAATTGCGGCACAGCCTAAACATTGTACCACCAGAGAGATCGAACTGTGCCACTATGAGAAATAGCATTTGATGCATGTGATAATGCACTGCCATGCTAAATAATCCTACGGGTGCACAATTTCATCCTGGCCAGGATTGACACAGTCATTCAGAGTGAATTAAGCATCAATGCAACCTCTAGGGAACATTAAAGCAGACACTTTTTTGCAGCTAAATCCCATTCAGGAGAACTAATGGTCACTACAGCAGGCTAACTCCATCATATGATTGTATATAGCTTGGGTGTCACTGGGGGACACTGCAAAATCCATTAACGTAAAGAAGGCAACAGAAGACGTCAGCAACTAGCTGACATAATCATAGCTGAAAGAAACCAAACCAAAGTAATGCACCAATAAAATAAGCACCTGAAATAAGAGAGAGGTAAAAACAACAATTATAGCTTTTTTTTGTCTAGTGCATTACGGAGAACATGAATTATGTCAGTGTCTGACTTTACCAATGTTCCCACTTATCTACAGAACTTCTTGTTTTAGTTTTTATATTTTTAAATGATGTTAAATGAAAGCAAGATGGCAGACGGTGTAGACATTCAGCTCTAATGAAAGAGGGATGAAGGAACATTTCAAATATGTAATACATGCGAGACAATTTAAGCAATTAAAAATGCAGAGGGATTGGGCCATTTCAGGCTAATCCTATTGTTTGTGTGGAAAATGTCCAAAGGATGACAGTGACTGAAACAGGAAAGAAAATGGGTTCGAAATTTGCAAAAGATCAAATGTTTTGCTTCAAATTGTAGGAGTTCAAATTGGCACCTCATCTAGATGAACCTTTGGGAAAATTGTGAACAACACCTTCCGATGTTTAACTTTGTAATTAAGGCTATGTTTTATAAAGAAGATAACAGGTCCATGCCTGCTCCTCATCCAATCCAAAGGATTTGGGTCACATTTTAATCCTTAAGTCAGACAAACCTCACACAGTTTAGCATTTAATTACTTTACATCAACATCACTTTTAAATGGACTTGGCTTATTAACAAAATACAATTCAAATATTAGTCAATTGTCTTTGGATTTAACTTTTCTATGTGCTTGCAAGAGATTGTTGAAAAGATATAAAGTAAATGTTGTTCACAACTTGTAGGTCACAAGTCATAATCCAAGAGTAGGTGGTAAGGTCTCATCAATATGTTTGATTACAATTGTAAGGTATTTTTGGTTAAAGGGATAGTTTAACCAAAAATTAAAATTCTATCATGTTGTTCTAAACCTGTATGAGTTTCTTTATTCTAAACGCAAATGAAAATATTTTAGGGCTGTAACGATTAATCGTGCAAATGCCCATTTTCTCAATGAATGAATTTTAACTATATTACGGTGAAATCTCAGCACATCCCAAAGCCAGAGGGCACTCTCGTGCAGAAACTCCCTTTGTGCCACAGAAGAAGTAGCATTACAAACGCTATTCCAGGAAATGTCTATAAGAATATTTATATTTCTGTTCTTCAAATTGTTTCAGGTATTTTCATGGTAATAAAGAATATTTTGAATGTTTTTGTTTAACGAGTGTTGCTTTTTTAAATGCACGTTATAAACGACTCCGACTCATAATGATTTTAGATTGATAAGGACTTCGTACTGACCAAAACACCGTAGTACACACACAAGCTGTGCATGAAACACTGTTTCTCAATATGCGTTCTTCAGCGATCTTGCGTCCTTGTGTCCTCGCTCTACGTCATCATTAACAGTTGAAGTTCAATTCCAATTCTCAAGAACGCAAGTACAGAGGACGCGTGAAAATACCCGGATGAGTTCTTGATATCGAGGATGCATCGAGTGCAGACTTGCGCGTTGAAATCTGAGGAGGTCCTGTGACCAGCAGGAAGATCGCACACATCTCAATTCTCACAAGTGCGTTCTGTGTTCTCGCAACCTTCTGAGTTCGTTCTTCCGAGGTCGCCTGGCAAGACCAGTCTCCACGAGAACACAAGTCCGTTCTTTGCGTTCTTAGAATTGAGAAACGATTTAAAAACTATTTAAAAACGTGCTAAGCTATGCTAAAAGTGCTAGCGCCAGACCCGGAGATCAGCTGAATGGATTTCAAAATGGTAAGAATCAAATGTTTAACTCTAGGGGAGCTGGAAAATTAGCATATTTTCAAAAAAAGTGGAATGTCCCTTTAAGAACTTTGCTTCAGTTTTTATTAATTCTGCTTCCTCCAACTAGAAAAAAAACTCTTGAGAAAGCATTTATAAGTCCAATAGGCTATACCAGGGTTCCTCAAATCTCACCCTGGAGTGCCGGAGCACTGCAGAGTTTAGCTCCAACCCTAATCTAACACACCTGAGCAAGCTAATAAAGGTCTTCAGGATCACTAGAAAATCACAGGTGGGTAAGTTTGATAGGGTTGGAGCTAAACTCTGTGCTCCAGTCCTCCAGGGTAAGATTTGAGGAACCCTGGGTTATACAAACATTTAATCTATTGATTATTGGGACCTTAACAGTGACAACAATTCAGTGTGCACATCAGTCATCTCCTAAGAGGTTAGCCAAAGAAAGCATGATCCTTTAACGCTGTCCCAAATAAAGATGAGTCATAGTGAGTGACTTCTAATAATCTTCAGGAAATGGGAAAAGGAATTTGACCTGGCACCCAACATCAGACCCCAGTGTGTGTGCCATCTGCTGCAGTGCACCTCCATAGGACGGCTTTCATCAACACCTTCTGTTGAGCTGTTCACACTCACAGCAGTATGGCTTTAATCCTCCTTCAGCTGACCCAGCGTTGGGCCAGTTTAATTGCAAAAGTATTTCACAGAAGCCTATAAAGAAGATGTTATCTTGTTTCTTTACTATTTGATGAAATAAATGCTTAGATATTTAATAAAAGCCTGATGTGTGTTTGCAATTGCCAAATGATTAAGTGTTGATGCAAATCAAAGCAATATTTAGTAACATGCATTGGTTAGAGAGCCGCAGGGATGACGTACTTTTGTAGGCCAACCCCGAAGGAAGTTAGTGGGACACTGGTTCCTCGCTAAAAAGCGCATTCATTTTTCCAATTTTAAGACTTTTGGATTTTCACAAAATGTGCCGTCTAGCACATGTTCTTACATCTGGTACTTAACAAATACTGCTGGTGGTCCAAAAAGAGTGCAGAACGCAAAAAAATAAAAAGTGGATTGTTCATCGTGAGAGACAAAAATTTCACATCCAAGCCCTCATGTAGATTTCAGTATTTTAAAAAGCCTTTATTTGCATGGGCTACATATTATAAAACACCAACACATATCCACCCAAACATGCCTTTGGGACATATCAAATTTATTAAAGAAACATAAAAGCTCAATATAATTTGTGTGCTAACACAAAGATACTGTACGGCTTCAGAACACTATAACACATGTTTTGCACGGACCACTTTTGCTTTATCATGGTTTTCTGGTTGTTTTGAAGCTTGAAATACGTGGCCCTGTGAACAGTCATTGTGTGAATAATTCTCAATTGTTTTATTGTATTCAACAGAAAAGATAATGTCATATAGGTATAGTAAATAATAGAATTTTTATTTTGTGGTAAATTATTCCTTTAAGAAAACAGATAGTGAATGTGATTATGCATGCAGACAACCGGACATCTGTGTTGACTAGCATGCCACCTATGCCAAGGACCTTTAAATCAGTATGCTGGCACACCCTTTAAAAGAAAGACAATCATGGAGAGCTTGTACAGTACACACACGTGCACCTACACAGACACAAACATACGCCACGCCTGGACATATTACAAAAGCCTGCTGGGGGTCAGGCTATACAGCTGTGGCTCCTATTGATGTAAATAATCAGACAGATGGGTCTAAACCGCCTCTAGAGAATAACAACACAAAGGCAACTTGAGACCACAATAACCCTACCACAGTCAACCTGAGCACAAAAAACTGTTTCAATAATAAACTACTCGGTCAGGGGGCATCCATGCTAGTCTGTGTTGTGAAATCAGTTAAGCCAGACAACTGTTTTAGAGCTGCTTTTTAAATGTTTTTTTTCATTCATCTTATTTATGTCATCCTAACACTATCAGGATGTAACAAATCTTAACCAGTTTCTGTAATAAATAAGCAAAAAAAAAGGTAACCCCATTTACAATGAACAGACAATGAAATATAGGGGTGGTTTCCCGGACAGGGTTTAGATTACGCCAGGACTGGGCTTTAGTTATATTAGGACTGTAGGACATTAAAGTAGACTGACAGTACTGGTGTGCATCTTGAGACAAAACAATGACACTGATATATATAATAAGATATGTCAGGGCAAGATGATTTTAAATTAAGGCAGCTCAAACTAGCATTTTAGTCTGGGACTAGGATAAACCCTGTCCGGAAACTGTGCATAAAGTTTGACTTTCTAAAGTTGAATTCTCATAATTTATTATGGCTTCCCTTCTTTAGCCAATCATAAACTAAAAATGTTATATTAAAGGAAAACACCATCGTTTTTCAATACTCCACTATGTTCTTTCCCTCAACTTTAAAAAAATTAACATCTACCTATCTTTTTTCAATGTGTACACTTAATCTTTGTACAGCACGTCGTGAATGTCTTAGCATTTAGCCTAGCCCCATTCATTCGTTAGGATCCAAACAGGGATGAATTTAGAAGCCACCAGCACTTCCATGTTTTCCCTATTTAAAGAATGTTACATGAGTAGTTACACGAGTAAGTATGGTGGCACAAAATAAAACGTGCCGATTTTTTAAGCGGATAAAAATAAGAACTATATTATATGGCGGAGGAGCACTTAGCTTGCAGCACTTTGACCTCGGGGCAGTAATATTGACGGAAGTTTGAGCGAGAGGGGTAGTAGTCAGGAGTGATGATGTTACTGCGTGCCGAGGTCGAAGTGCTGCACACTAACGGTACATTCACACGGGGCGTAAGCGTTAACGCTTAACGGAAGGCTTGTCTGAAGCGTGGCCAACAGCCAATCACTGTGGCCGCAACACAAGCTCCGGTCTTCCATAAACGTAATTGGCTGGCTCTGCCTAGGTTATTTGCATAAGGCGATATGATTGGCTGACGCACGCGTTGCCGCTTGAAAATGTGAAAAATTTTCAACTTCTGCCGTGGCGCCGACGGATCCACAATTCAGTTCGCCAACGCTTGACGTCACCCATTAAAAGTGAATTGGAAGCGTCAACGGTTACGCCCCGTGTGAATGCGCTGTGAGTGCTCTTCCGCCATACAATATAGTTCTCTTTTTTTCCCAATTAAAATTCATCCCTGTTTGGATCCGAAGGAATGAATGGGGCAAGGCTAAATGCTAACACATTCACGATGAGCTGTAGAGTTCTCAACGGGTCGGGCCTACCCGACAAACCCTAGCCCTCCGTGAAAAAAATTATTAACCATCACTGCTGTTCACCGTAAAGAAAGTCTGGTCTGGCTGCTGCAACGTGCATCACAGAGAGGGGCGGGGGATAGCAATAAGCTACGGGGCGGATTAGCAACGGATCCAGACCGGAGCTGCCGGCTTCAGAGCGTATCCGTTGCAGATTCGCTTCAGAGCAGATCCGTTGTGGATCCGGCCCGGAGCTTATTGCTAACACTGCGTGCACGCCTGTTGCCTGGAGAAGAGATGGAGAAAAGTAAACTTGCCGCAGGTGAATTCACCATTGTTTGCTACTACATGAGGAGAAGCCGCTGGCTGGGCACTTGTTGAGTTATTTTTATTTATTATTGTGTGATTTTTAGGCATATTTATATAGCCTATATTTAAAGTTTATTGTTTCAGTTGTTTGTATTGTTAAAAGGCGTGAACATTAAAGCTTGATTTGAATTCCCGTCTGCTGGTCATAGCCTACGTGTATGAGAAAAAAGGGAGGGGGGGTCAGCGGCGTCGGGCCGCGGGTCGGGTTCGGACTAGGCATGGGCCGATTACCGGTTTCAAGGTATACCGAGGTTTAAAACAGTCAAGGTTTCAAAACCACTAAAATGTTCTGTGATACCGTCTCCAAGGTATGAGCTGTGTTTATACAAAATTCATTAAATCATGAAGTCATGTGATTGATTTGATGTTTACATTTAATATATATTACGAAAATATTATATATGTTTTGAAAGCATATTATAATTTAAAGGCTTTATTGTACCTGGCATTTGAAAATAACAAATTTTAGTGTCGCAATGGCAATACCGCAACACCGTGAAACCGTGGTATTTTTGCTAAAGGTTATCATACCGCCAGAATCTTATACCGGCCCATGCCTAGTTCGGACAGATAATTCACGTTGATGTGTCTGGTCACATCGGGTCCGGGCTTTAAAAGCCACGGGCCGGGACGGGTCAGGTTGTAATTTTCAGGCCTGTTGAGAACTCTAATGAGCTGTACAAAAATTAAATGTACGCATTGTAAAAAGATAGGCATGTTTTAATTCATCTAAGTTGAGGTAAGAACATAGTAAAATATTGAAAAAGAGTGGTGTTTTCCTTTAAGATGCCACCATAGTGCCGCCATATAAGAATTTACCACTCGGATCTGTTTGTTTACATTTCCGTTTTGTTACATATGATCAAGATAATAACAGTTTCCTCTGAAAAACATATTGTTTCGCTCCAGAAGACATATATTAACCCACTGGATTCATTAGGATTACTTTAATGATGGATATATGTGCGGTTTGGAACTTCACCATTTTATATAATAAGATAACATGATGGCTTTTTAATATAAAATTCTTTGTTTGTTCTAAACTTAAGAAAGCAAGTCATACACATCTGGGATAGCTTGATTGTAAATGATCAGATAATTTTTATTTTGGGTCAACATAATTGTATACGAGGCACTTCACATGACAGGCACAAATGAACTGGCTGCCTTAAAGCAGCACAGCCACCATCTAAAAGAAAACAGGGCTTACGCAGTGAAGGAGGAGGCATTTGAAACGCTGTAATATGCTGACTGGATTTAATTATTCTCGTGATTTATTCTGTGACTCACCTCTTATACCCAAAGAAGACAGAAACACTCAAGACTGAACAACAATACTGAACAACAATGCAAAGTGAAGACATGATGTCATAAACTGTCAGCTATTCATAAACTACTGTCTGCAGTTGTTTATTTCTTGGTTTTTAAGCCAACCCCTAGTCAATGTGGACATTGTCTTGAAAGGCCTTAGTTTATTTCCTCAAGCCGGCAGAAACTCTGAATTTTCATCTGTTACCTCTAAACGGAGTTCATTTCCGCATCTCTGCTGAAGTCATCACGGCATTCCTCATATAACCATAGCTTTATCCCAATCCCATGACGCTGGTCCAGATATGCTCTCTTTTTGCAGATCCCATCATACCCTGCTTAAGCTGTAAGCCCGCTTATGCAAGTACAGTAACTAACTGCAAGCCCTTCTGTAAATGTGATGCATGTCAGTTATAGCCTTCACTGAATAACAACAGCAAACATCCTAATTAATACCATAAGCTTAACAAAACAAAAAAAATCTGCAAGACATAACCTAAACTAACTGACTGTTTAACTGGGGACTGAAACCCTGGCTGAGAAGGCATGAACATTTCTTTAAAAGAAAGCAGACATGAACTCCAAACTAGCAATCAGGTCATTTACTTAGAACTGGAATAGTCTGTGGTTACTCAACTGAATGACCTGAAACGTAGAGGGATTTTGACTAATGACTAACCATGTGCTCAAAACAGGAATTTTCAGACACTAACATCTGCTAGCCAACCTTGTGACCATTAACTTAAGAAGGCTTTCTAATCCAAACAGCATACTCCAATCCAACTGTCTGCCAACATAACTTGGTTTGAGCAGCTCTTTACCATGAACTTACTTTTTAATAACGCATAAACACAACAGGTCAATACTTCTAAGTTTTCCACTGCATTGCCATGCAAAAGCATGCTGTCAAGATATGTCTGCATGCCTTGAGCAAGCTGTCATGTGGCTTACCATTGTCTAGTATATTCAGATCTCCACTATTAGTTTATAATGATCCAAAAAAAGGGAATATTTAAACACAAGCAGGAGGGCAATAGGGATGCTGATGTTCAAGGCGTTGCTGAATCTGTATTTGGCATGGTGCAACTACATTAATAACAACCCCGATAGACAATAATCAATGAACAAATCAACATATTATTAGTGAAAGCCAACCTCGTGCATCAAAATGATTGAATAGTTAAAATGGGAGAAGGAGTTAAAATATTATGTTTTTATATTAAACAAAATCCTGTTCCGTTACTCTAAGCCTTAATGTTGCATTTTAATAACAAGATGAGATTTCATGACAACAGATAACCACATTTTACTGCAAAATTCATTTATTAGGGAGATTATAAAGCAATCACTGCATCACGAAAGACTCTTTAAAAATAAATCTAAATATTAAAATCGAGGTGGATAAAAGGAAAACAGCATGCAACATGTCATCAGCAGTGGTCTTGTCCATGTCATCTGAATGTCTGCATTAAACAATAGGTAAGGGATGCTACAGACTGATATTGTTCAGGGCGCTTTGAAAACATTGGCAAAACCTAAAAACATCGCTGGTAGAAACATTTAGGATAACAGGTGACTTACCTTTATGGTTCAGTGTAATAACTTGAAATAAATAAGGATGTTGCGGTATATTTCCGTGAACGTTCGCAGTAGACCGAAAACCTTGCGTCGGGCAGCACCTACCAGCTTATTGAATCCCACTGCATCATGAGTCCATGATCCAGAACATACTGCTGTGCGACGAGGGAGGATCACACAAACTGACTATATCTCTCCTTGTTTGCTAGAGTTAACTAGTCCTCCGTGTTACAGTATACGAAAAAGAGGTTATTTAAAAATGCAAACGTGTGGAGTTTTCAACATATTTTAATTTCAAACGATGACGGTTAATTTTTCATTCGACATAGCACCCCTGCTTTGAAAATACTGTGGTCCAATTTTCTTAAAGGAACCGCTACAGGTTTACCGCGTGCAGCTGATGAGCACAGCTTGTGGTCCGTTAGATGAAATGTCAAAATGTCAACCATAAATAATAAAGGTGCAATGTACGTACAACTATTAACAGTTAAACACTTTGATGTTTTTAATACACACATTTCTGCTTCGACCCTTTACCTACTTTTGATTTTATTTTTTACTTATTTAAAAACTAAAAAATAATTAACTTCTGTCTAAAGATTTAACTGACAAAATAGTACAATACTACTGTTTTTACTATTCATATATGAATAGTAACTATATTTATTACATTAAATTCTGTGTCTGATAAAAACATATTAGGAAGATTCTCATGGACTCATGCCACATATAGGCAAAATTTTTACTGTATTATCTGTATTATACTGTACATTCTGATGTTTGTTGTTTAGTAACGATTAGTAGATTATTGTATTAATAATAATTGTTCATGTACATATGAGTCTATTCATATGAAATGTATCATATACATCATATATCTTTATAAATATTATTATGATTATTACTATTTAGGAGTAAGTGCTAGAAGAAATATGTAGCAGCTTTAGCATTATTGTAAGGTTTACTTCCACTTTCTTACAACTTTTGACTACCACATAAAAACATATGCCAATATATGGGTATTTAGGCTACTAGTAAACTGTAGTAAATTGTAGTAGACCTATACTGTAGTATATTACTTTCTTATTAGCCTACTATAGCGTTACAGAAACTATAGTGAATTGACAAACTGTAGTAAATACTGTAGTATGTTGTTAGGTTTGAAAGTGCTAGTATTTAAAAATTTTACTAGTTATTTACTATTACAGTTAACTACATACTAAAGTATATAACATTATTTTTTTATGTATAAGGCGCATATATCATATTTATAAAATGAAGATTGAATGATGAATGTACTTTTCCCCAATAAAATATTTGCACATTATACAGTGCTAGTGATAGTTTACTTTCAATGGGATGACTGTTAGCATGAGCTTCTGAGTGGCTTCACTTCACAGACCTACCTCCACTGTTACCAGGCAACAGCCAAACGGAGCTGAAAATTGAAATTCTTGTTGTCAGGCAGATGCAGACTCAACATCATTTAACATCAGTAAACTTAAGTCATAACAGCATGACATTTTCATGAATTGATGTTGCATGTTTATTTATTTATTTTCTAAGGTTTCATCATATAAAAACTACAATGGTGTAGAGTTTTTTCAAGTAAAACACAGTGTGTGTTCATTTTAAACACAGATAAAATAATGGGGAAAAATGTATTACAGCTACATTTTACACAGTTATTGTTTTCTTAGCAGGCTTTAACAGTCTTACATGAGTGAGATATTAGCATATGTTCTCCGTATGTGGACTTGTTGTTCCAAGAGATCTACACGCTGTGCTAAAGAAGCTGCCAGCGTGTTGACATTGTAAGAGAAGATTACGAGTGACGTTCAGCCTCGTCACATGAGGCAAAACCCTAGATGACCCACACATGAACCAGCCAGTATTGTATTATCCAAGTGGCTGGAATGTGATTTTTTAAATTCCGATGATTTAGTTAAAAACGTTATCAGGTTATGTTCACTTGTTGATCTGCAGCAGTCCCACCATGCTTTGTTAACAAAGAAACAATGTCATAGATTGTTTTGTATGAGATGTACAGTTTAAAATAAGAGCCTTAAAAATAGAGGCCTTTAGTGCAACTAAAACAGAAAACCTTAAAGAAATAAAGTGATCTACCTGCTTTTAGAACAAAAGCTAAATAAAGTGTATACTGCAGCTACATTCATGCTCAAATGATTTTTTTATCCTTGGAAAATGTATTTATGAAAGAAGATATAAGCGGCAAGCTTTCTGGAAAACCACAAAACTGGAAAAAGTGTAGTTTCTCACTGAGTCATCGATTTGGAGAAAGAACAATGTTTTCATCCATAAAAAGTTGTGCTCTGCTTTGCTTAATTTTTATTCCACCCTCTGGGCCATCAGTTGTGGCTGGGTTGTACTGAAACTCTACATATGTCAGTGATCTCAAAACTTTCTTTAAAAGAGAATGACCCAGAGCTACACAAACTGATCGGTTTGATTCTCCACACCAGTCTGTTTGTGTGCACCCGTGGAATAAGTTTAATGTTTCTGGTGAAAACCACGGTAAAAAGGAAATATCATATTAAAGCTGAAAAAAATTGTGACTCATATAGGTGCACTTGAGTAATTTTTTGCATTAAAATGAAATAGTACACCTTAAAAAATATTTTTAAAACCATAAAAGCTTTGGTTGCTTCATGGTGGCTACAATCATAAGTTCGCATGACCAGCCAATTATGAAAACTTGGTTAACCCCTTCCCTATTTTCTGACACAATTGCATACAAAAAATTACAATTATTGCCAATTTGGATAGTTTACATTTACAATAAAATTAGTTATAAAAAAAAGTATTTCTTTTATACTGCATCCACACTGCTAGGTTAGTTTAACTCCAAGGTAAGTGCCATTTTAAAGGTGCATTGTGTAGCCTTTCGAAGGATCTCTTGACAGAAATGCAATATAATATACTTTATTATCAGTGGTGTATAGCAATATTACAAAATAAACGTTTTATTATCTTATCTTAGAATATGCCGTTTTTATCTACATACACTGCAGGCCCTACATGGAAGTCTCAATTTCATGCCACCATGTTTCTACAGTAGCCCTAAATGAACAATCTGTTCTAGTTTCAGCAGTAACAACATCAAACAAATGTAAACGCTTTCGTAAAATAACTGTAACTTCCGGTGAACTTTCGCAAAGAATCAATAACAAAAGAGCACTCTATCTTTATAACAAGCAAAATAATCAAGAAGTCGATTACTTTAGTTCAAATCATAACTAAAGCATATAAAAAACTACACTGAGCTAACGTCATGTGTAAAATGTGTACCAAATAATGTTTACAATATTAACGACAGATCAATGCAAACCCTTCACGTAAGGAATAATTGACATTTAATTGTCAAAAAAAGCATTATTTTAAATTAATTCAAAGGACCGAAGTCAATTATTCTGCTTATATCACTAACATTGCTCTGGTCCCTTTTTTAAGACTTTGACAGGTTAGGTGTGTGGTTTACAGAAAAATACTCAAAACCAATGGAACATTTCTCAGCCAATCAGAATAAAGCATTCAACAGGCCCATTGTATAAATAGTGGTAATCTATGATTGCCATCTCCCCTTATCTTTAGGAAACCAAAACATTTATTCTTTTTTAAAGGTATTTGTCCCAGAGATCAGTTTTAGCCACTAGCCAGACAACTAAACAAACAGAGAAGTTAAGTTTCGCCCAGACGTGTAACCACACAAACGTGCGTGCGTCCGATGAAACCATCCATAGGTCACGTTTAATCACTACATTGGCTGCGTCCGAAGCTTAGACAGCTGATTTGTTGCCTCGCTGCCTCATGAGGCAATGACTTTGGCGACAGGTAGGTAGCTCTGAGAACACATTCAGACAGAGTTCATAGGAAGCGTAATGGAATCCTGTTTGAAATATAAACAGAGCGCGCCTTTGTGATAACTAATCTCATTTTTGAAAACTACAATACCAATTTAAAACACAAAAACATAAAAAATGAGAATAAAACTTTTTTTACACTACATTTATGCCTGATTCTTTCTGGCTGCCATTTACTCGATCAGGCTCGATTCGACCAATCACATATCCGCACATGCCCACGGTGCATAGAATTGTGGGACAAGACGATGAAGGTATCTCAGGAGCCATAAAGTAAACCAAACATTTGATTGAGACGTGCCATGAGGTTTCGGAAGCAGGCGTTGTCTCAGATGATGATATGTTTGTCCTGTTGCCGCTACCATAGCTATGCATTTCGAAAGGGAGGGTTGAGCTGTGGACACCGCTAGATGGTGCTAAAATCTACACAGTGAATTTAAGATTTACATTTAGACAGGCACCGTGGGAGGAACACTGCATTATTTGATAGAAAACTTCATGACATGAGAAAAGCTAAACATAAGATTCTTGTCATTCAAATGATGTAACCACAGCAGATATAAGTAGTGTCCTTTTTAAGCATTTTTAGCCTATTCAGGGATGCTAAGGGGTTATCAAACACTGTTATTCAAAGCGATATAACAATAAACAAGGAAGCAATATGTCATAGCCTTTGAAAAAAATTACACTATAAATCGAGGGGAAGGGGGGCCTACAAAACCTCTTAGCCCCGGGGCCTCACATTAGGTTAAGGCGGCCCTGGTCATAGGGAGTACAAAAGGTGCTTATACAAGAAACATTTTCACTATTCCAAAACAATACCTGTTGAGAGAAAAAGTGAGTGTTATTGAGGGGTTTTTTTAACTAAAAAATATCTATGTCAAGTATTTTTGGAAGATATGGGTTTTTAATTGTTTTTTTAATGTTGCAAGATATGTGTCTGACCGGATTGCAATAGGAAGATCAATTTCACCAGCAAGGAGAAGTGAAGGAAAATTAGCGGGAACGTGATTTAGTGCCCCTTTGTGAAGGTAACCAAAGGCGCTGCTCATTTGCTGATGTAAGGTTCTGGATAGGGTGCAGGAATATATGAATGTGTATAAGTAACCCTTAACCCAACACAACAGCTTACGTTTTTTGTAAGTAAAGTTTAATTTGAATGGTTCACAATACATTATATTTGTCTTTTCGATATTTAAGGAAATATTAAAAACTATTGTAAAATTTTATTAAACTATTGATAAAATTCTTCATGAAATTTGTATCTTATTCTAAGGTATGATACTTTTTGAATCTTCAGCATTAGATGAATCGGTTGCAGGCTACATCTCAACAGCCTTTAACAGGCAGCATCTGCAACCAATCCAAAACACTATGTAGGTCAAGTTCCCAGCACCCTGCATAGAGACTGGTTAAGCTCTGGCACATCCACAAAATCTCTTGCTCTCATTACACAAAGGGATTTCGGCTAAAGCTCATCGCTGAACGGTTCCCACAACTGGAATTAAAAAATTGGCACTCAGATATGCAGATATAAGCAAGAAATGTGCATGAGATTATGATCAAAAGTGACATATACATGAATCGCTGGAGGGAAGCAAGGCCTGAAATGACTGAAAAGACTGAGAGACTGAGAACAAAAGCACAGAGATCATAGAGATATATAGGCTAATTTTCATTGTTTATACTTAAAACCTGCACATAAAGCCTAACAGCAGCCCGACTGATTGCACGAATCCAACAAGTTCTCATTAGGGAAGGAAGCGACTACTGAAACTGCAATTCAGCCAGGAGCTTGAAATGGTCCAGAAATACAGAGATGCAAAGAAAAACAACGAGTTAAAAGGGACTAGGGAGACAGTCAGTTTCTTATTCAGCAATACTGAGTACAATAAAGCTTTTATCCTGTGCATCTGCATTACCTCGACAGACTCTGACAGACACGAGCAAGGCTTTGTTTGCAAGACAAAATATGTGAATATACAGCTGATGTTTTGAACAAAGGTCATCTATGGGTTATGCACACATTGCACTGTAAAGGGGTGTTGATATTTAGCCAAAATCAGTTGGAGGGACTTACTGATATTATGTATCGTAATTCTAAAATGTTCCACAGAAAGAAACCCCCTCCTTCTGGCTGTAAATGTCTGTGCTCCAAAAAAAACTATTTTTATATGAATGTTTCATTCAATGTATGGATAAAGCACAAATTTATATTCCAGGTATGAGACCAAAAAATTATTATTGCTCTAAGGAACAAAAACGGTAATGTGAGGATTACATTTGTGCTTTTTTGACATCATGGTAGTACTTTGAGGAATACCCTTCAAAAAGCCTTTGGTGTCTATACAGACGATCGACAAGTGTGTGCATGAGCATGCTTATCATATTATGATTTTTAAAAGAAAGGGAGACAAATAATGAGGTGTAATGAAAGAAACATGCTATAACATATTAAGATGAGAAGTAACTGCAGCTAAAGCACATATGGAATTCATTAGAGACAAGGATGAGGAGTGTCTGTAGCCCTGCTTGGCAGTAGATCTGCCACAACTTACTATCACTGGACAATGAGAGGTTTCTTTAGTACAAAAACATTTGCCCATAAAGTATATACACATAAAAATGTTCATCTTTCAGCTCTTGTGTATGATAACAAAGCAACTGTATTAAAAATAACTGCACACTTTTCAGTGTTTGCATGTTTACAGAAACTATTATTAACACTCAGTGCTCAAAGTTAGGAGTCTTACCAGTCTTACATCTTTATGTGACCCAGTCTGTGAAACACAGCTAAAGTCATTTTTTGTGATTTACTGGTTTCAACATAAATCATCCTACATAATGTAACATTTTGTAAAAATATATCCTTGACATCTTTAATACTGACTGAGTAAGACCCTGCGAAAGACTGAAATTAACGTGAAATCAGTGAGTGAAATCAAATATAAAAATGTAATACTCCTAATCTTATAATTATGAGACTTTAGCCTGGATTTCACAGACAGGGTCACATATTTTGTAAATATTACTTTAAATATATATTTTAATTCTTTCTTTACCTTGGCCATTACAGCTCCTAGTTATCGTTTCAGATATGCAGTAAGGTTTGGCATTGATATGTCAAGCAGAAAAGAGATCAAAATATAGGATTATTAGGAACACCTGTTCAATTTCACATTAATGCAATTATCTAATCAACCAATCACATGGCAGTTGCTTCAATGCATTTAGAGGTGTGGTCCTGGTCAAGACAATCTCCTGAACTCCAAACTGAATGTCAGAATGGGAAAGAAAGGTGATTAAAGCAATTTTGAGCGTGGCATGGTTGTTGGTGCCAGACGGGCCGGTCTGAGTATTTTACAGTCGACTCAGTTACTGGGATTTTCACGCACAACCATTTCTACGGTTTACAAAGAATGATGTGAAAGGGGGAAAACATCCAGAATGCGGCAGCAGGGGCGTAACTATCGGTAAGCAGGGTAAGCGTTGCTTACGGGCCCAGACCAATCAGGGGCACGCCCGACTGGAAGAATTTGATTGACAGTCGGCGGGCCGTATCATATTCGTTGCTATTCGCTGTTCCCAGGCTTTCTCACGGGTTTTCAATAGGCAGCTGGATGTCTCTCGCGGTAGTTTGACGTAACCCGGCTATCAATTCTTGAGGCGCATGAAGTTGAACAAGCCATCGCCCAATGAAATCACCGCTAGCGATAGAGCCCAACTAATCACAGCCCAGAGTTTCTGTGCACGTTTGAAATCGGCTGGTTTGTATCTTTTTGTTTCTTAGCACAAACAAGAAACGATAACGCTTTAAATACCCAAACACTACATCAGGCACCTAAAGCAAAGCACAAAGTGCAGCAGTAAGTAAACAAATGATTTTGAACGGTATGGATCGATCCTACGTATGTAATGATTGAGCTGTGTTTTGTCTAAAGTTTAGAGCTGCTGTGTGCATCATGTCATCCAGAACTGAAGCCCGGAAAATACATCTACAAATTATAATGTGGTTATAATGTAACGCTATAGCCTATAATGTAAGTGAGCATCTTTCATATGTATTTAGACCTAGGTGTATGTGTGTGTGTGTGTGTGTGTGTGTGTGTAGTCATAGCAATGAGTAACAAAATGTTATAGTGTGCTGTCACCAGCAGTGTTTTTTCATATGTTATGGTGCACTGTCACCGATGTTATGTTTTTGTTGTGGTGCGCGTATGCTATTTCTGATTTTGTCAGTCATCTCATGTCTCTATCCTGTCCTGTCCAACTCATTGTAACCTGCTTGTGGACATTGCGTCATCACGTGCTGTAGTAAAGGGCCTGCCTTGATAATCCTGCTTAGGGGCCCGGTGTTGGCTCGTTACGCTACAGTGCGGCAGTCCTGTGGGTGAAAATGCCTGAGGTCAGAGGAGAATGGGACAACTTTGACTGAAATAACCCCTCGTTACAACCGAGGTATGCAGCAAAGCATTTGTGAAGCCACAACACGCACAACCTTGAGGCGGATGGGCTACAACAGCAAAAGACCCCACCAGTACCACTCATCTCCACTACAAATAGAAAAAAGAGGCTACAATTTGCACAAGCTCACCAAAATTGGACAGTTGAAGACTGGAGAAAGTTTGCCTGGTCTGATGAGTCTCGATTTCTGTTGAGACATTCAGATAGGAGAGTCAGAATTTGGCGTAAACAGAATGAGAACATGGATCCATCATGCCTTGTTACCACTGTGCAGGTTGGAGGTGGTGTTGTAATGGTGTGGGAGATGTTTTCTTGGCACACTTTAGGCCCCTTAGTGCCAATTGGGCATCGTTTAAATTCCATGGCCTACCTGAGCATTGTTTCTGACCATGTCCATCCCTATATGACCACCATATGTACCCATCCTCTGATGGCTACTTCCAGCAGGATAATGCACCATGTCACAAAGCTTGAATCATTTCACATTGGTTTCTTGAACATGGCAGTGAGTACACCGTACTACAATGGCCCCCACACTGTCACCAGATCTCAACCCAATAGAGCATCTTTGGGATGTGGTGGAAGGGGAGCTTCGTGCTCTAGATGTGATTTTGCTATTAGTTAAAATTCACAAGGATGTGCTGATGAACTGTTTCCTGAATTCTGCAGTTTTTACCTTCGAATGCAAAACAAACAAATTGAGAACACAAAAGTGTGGTTTAACTTAAAATCAAAGATAAACATGCTAAACATAAATAAATGGAAGCAGACTCAGCTATTAAAAATATGCTTGGTTTCATTGTTGATTGATGACTAACTGTGACTAACTGGTGATGACTAACACTGTTTGAACCCAATAATACAAAGAATGACTGTAACATATTGTGCAAATCTGTCAAAAGACTGATTTGCCAAATCATCTGTCGACTATGCAATAATGGAAAACAAATTTACTGACAAATATTCAATTGAAAAGCACAGATTTGTCTATTAAATCATTTTATTTGTTGTTTTTTATTTGTGTTTAAAATGAATTTGAATCAGTTGGTTTTTTTGTGTATTTCATTAGCCTGGTTAGCCAGACCTACATTAAGATGTAAGGTCTGGCAACTCTTCACACAAACGGCTCAATGCAAGGGGCGGGATATAAGGTTGTCCCTCAAAATGCCTCTGCACGCAATAGGATAGCGCTATGACGGATCAGAGCAACGAAGAAGGTGACGTAGTTACCGTAACCAGTCGGCAAAACTCCAAACACATCTTTCTTGCTTAAAAAGGACTTCAGTAGGGTTTATTTGCTCTTCTCTCAAAGAAAAACATAAGTCTAAGTCCTCCAGAGTCGCGGCCAAAGCCGCTTCAAAAGAAAGCTGTTCGCCAGCAGCAGCAGCCATTCTCTGTTTTCAAGTAGGAACCGTTGCAGCTCTGTCGTCATCATGTTAAGCCCGCCCCACAGACGCTACACACGATGTGATTGGCCTGACCAAATTTTGGTTTTTGGACCGGTTAAGTGTATTGTGAGTGCCTAGACTAAACCCTGGCAGCAAATATATTTTGCGGCCGCTAGGGTGCGTCTAGATTTCTAGGCTAGTATTTCATGGCTTCTAACACCAAAAGTACCATGGTAGTCCTGCTGTGTGACAAGGGAATATGGTTGGGCTTTGGAATAACTTGGACATTCTACTTATTCAGTATACTCATCATAGTGTAAAACTATAATAGACCATGGTATTGCTGTAGTTCTAATTAAAATAAAAAAAGTTAAACACATTGGGGCGGATTCCCAGGGAGCGGTTTAGGTTAATCCAGGACTAGGCCTTATTGATATTAGGTCATTTAAGAAGTTTTTACAAACATATCTTACAAAAAAACATTACAGGTGTGCATCTTAAAGGGGATATATCATTAAAATCGTCTTTTCCCTGTTTAAGTGCTATAATTGGGTCCGCAGTGCTTCAATCAACCTAGAAAATGTGAAAAAGTTCAACACAGTAACTTAGTTTTGGTAAACCATGTGGGGAAAAAAATAGGTAATTGAAATTTGACTCCCCTTGTAAAGTCAAATCAATGTCAACGAAATATGTTAAAATTAAACAGGACAAGGTGTTTTTAAATTAAAGCAGCTCAAACATGCATTTTATTCTGGTACTAGGATAAGCCCTGTCCCCATTATATTCAACACTTGCACATCAAAAGGTGATACAACCCATATGTATGCTGACATCTAGTGGTACAAAAACAAAATCACAGCATAAATGTTCCTAAAAATGGGTTTGAAGTATAAAAGGATTTCATGCAGAACATTTCGCTAGTTCGCCTGCGCATTCAGTCTATTGAATGATGGTAAAATAAAACTTGATTTACTGTCCTCAAAAGGAGCTCGAACCCGAGGCTCGGCTCGAGACAGACGTCCCCCCCCCCTCATAGTAAGACTGAGCAGAGAAAGGAATGAGCAAAATAAAGGAGATTTGGGGAGGAGGAGGAGGGATGCCGGAAGAATCATCACTGGTAAGGCGTGGAGACTGACTCGCTTAAATAGGCTCTCAGGATGATTGACAGGACTAAATGTTTATGCTCCTCCCGAACCTGAACCTACGTTTAAAACTTCATTTATAGTAGGAAATGATGCTAATTTCTATACTTTTACTATAATTACAACAAGCTTACATACATACGTAAGTTATACCTCACAGCACCACCAAGATGGCATAAAATAATACTTTATCTTAATTATTTTAATCAAGTGTTCTTATAACACTAAAATTACTATAACTGCACTAAGGTCAACAACTACACTTCATACATTTTTTTAAAACAACTAAAGCATTTTAAACATTGGTTAAAACGTGTTTTTAGGTTAATATTCCTAAACTAGGAGTGTTTCATATGGTACATTATTGTTACCCTGCCTGTGAAAGTCTGAATCTAATTATTAGATCAAGAATATCAATATTTGACATGGCCTTACTCAGTCAATATTAAAGATATAAATGTACACAGAATATTTTAACAGAATGTTCTTTACATTATGTATGATTCCTTCTATACTTACCTGTAACTGTGACGCTCATAAAATGGAAAATAAGAAAATCTATGAAAAATATATTATGCGTAAAACATTTAATCTTAGCGCTTTCCTTGTTAAGATGTGTTCATATCTAACAACTCACCTGAATGCTGCCTGCCCCCCATAAAGTTCACATGACATATTTGTGTGTGCACAAATAAAATCAAGCTCAAATTCAGTCTTTTTGTAAACAACCTTTAATGAATCAATTTCACCTTCTCATACTGGAGAACAACTTGAAGATTTCCATCATTACAACAAGCTTTGAGAATTACACAGGGTCTTCAGGCCTCACATCCCATTTGACTGGTTTACTGTCAGGCCTTCACTAATGTGCAAATCTACACAAACATGTGCTTCTGAAGAGACACAACAACCTGTCCCAACCAGAACATTCAACAAGCTTAACTCTTAACTCAGATACATGATGTATAAAAAAAAATCTCAAAACTTCAATATAAAAAGAAACTCAAATACATACAGTATGTATGAATCACCTGAATTTAAACCAGACACATGTGCTGTTACTTTCAAAGACTACACAACAAATGATTTGACATTGTAGAGGGATATTGCATTTATGACCATTATTAAGAGCAAAATTAATTGTGGTTGTTTAACTCTGTTGGAGAGCTTAACAAATAAAGTAAAATGAGGAAATATGATTTTAAATAGGTAAATGTGAATTTAAATTCGATCCAACTTCTCACTAAGAAATTCCTCCACGCTGTCTGTGTTCCACTTAAGGATGCTGAGTTCCTCAGCGATGTTCCCACTATCGTCCAGCAGCTTTAGTACAGGGTCTGAGCCTCTCACATACTGCAATAACACAACAGAAAACAAAATTAACTAGTGTTAAAGTAAGATATAACAGCCATACACAATTTCTGTCTATGCTTATTGCCTATTTCAGTGGTTTTCAAACTGGGGGTCGGGGCCCCCAGGGGGGCCGCGAGATGGTGCCATGGGGGCCCCAGTTTTATGACATTTTATGAAATACATAAATTTATCATGAATTCTGTGTAATTAAACCTAAAAAAATAAGGCTACCAACCAAAAGCACTACTTTTTGGTATAATTTAAGAGTTTTAGAACAGTTTTTTGTCACAAATTTTCTTTGAGGGGCCGCGAAAGGAATGCACCGTACACAAGAGGGGCCGCACGCTGAAAAAGTTTGGGAACCACTGGCCTATTTGATTATATTTTTAAACTATTTACAAACAGGGTTAGGGTTAGTTTACCTTGATTTGAAGACCCTTAAACATCTTTGGCTTGTCACTCCTGACAAAAGCTAAAAGGAAAACAAAGTCATAATTACTCAACACGATTGGAGCGAAAAAGCAAACACTGTAGACCAAATCAGGCATGAAAGAGACCAGACGTCTGTGCCACACAACAACAAGAACAGCTGAGTCAAACAGCTGCTATAACAACAACAACAACCTTTAAAGTGCTTTAAATTGACTTTCGACTTTTCTTTTACTCAACCCAAGTGACTGCTTTAATAAATATTAACTTTAAAATATTCACCACTTTTGTTAAATCATAGTTAAATCATCTACCTTGGACTTGAGGGAACCTCCCCAATTTTCATCCACAGACCTCAAGGATGGCTCCTGGATAAAGCTGTCAAAAACAATGCCAAATATATACTTTATGAGTTTGTTTTTAATGAAGTGTTTGTGATTTATTGACAAAAAGAGATGTGTGCATGTATTGTTGATTAAGGACATAGGAAGAGGACAAAGCTTTGTTTTTATACAGGAAAACTCACCTTCCTAGACTCCAGTTGAGCCTCCTCTTGGCAGCATTGTCTGCAGGGAAGGTCTAGCTGGTTTAGACCGAACTGACCCAGGAGATCACAAGAGCTACACAGGAGATTGCTGGAGAAACCCAGCTCCCTGCAAGCCTCTGAGGAGAGCTCTGCTCCATAGGCTGCAAGCTGAACAAAACAGACATTGAGTACCTTTTAAACACTTTACACATTATAGCTAACTGTTACTACAATATATGTTACTACAACATAATGCATATGGGTCAATTCAATCGTGTTTGAAATTCTCAGCTGTTCGTTGACAGTCGTTAAAAGAAAAGAGCAAATGGGGAGTACAACACACAGGTGCAGACAGAGATTCAAACAAAAAGGCTCTGTATACAGCTATAATAATAAGTCCAGACTGTTAACAAACAAATCAGATTACATGATTGAAATGTTCATTTCCGTGTAAATGATTCAATTGATTTCCGTTTAGCTGGGACATTTGCCGGTAAACATTAGACTTTGATGATTGCAGGTGAGATATAAGATTGATTGTACATATTGGCAATAAGGTTAGCGTCACAGAGAGACATAAATCCAGCGACATTACAACTCTTAACATACTATACACACATTCAACCGGTTAAATGTTTGAGCCACGTCATAAGCTAACAATAGCGCACCGGCTAACTAACGTTAGAGTCTCGAGCTTCAATGCTTCGCCTTTTACGCCGCCATGTGAATTTTTCCTTACGTCTGATTATTTGTTATAAAGGTTTAAGGTCTAAAGATCTAGTTTATTCACCTACCGTTTGCAATAACGGCAGTAACCAGAGCAGGTATACCTCCCCCGCCATGAGTGTGTTTCTCTTCCTCTACGAGTCCAGGAGGAAGTACGTCATTCACACCAGGTTTAGGTTTTGCTTTTTAATAAAAGTCTTTCATTAATTATTATGCAACAACTGTCGCCATAAACCGATTTTTTACATAATATATGTGTATTTACAAACATAATGACAGGTATGGTAAATGTGATTGTGTTTTTGAAGTCATGTACTTGAGTGTAATGTGATTCTCCAGTCACAGAGCGACAGCTGAGCGAGTGACGTTGCGTCCCTCGAATGCGCACGCGCACTGAGACAACGTGATTCCGCTCCCCGGATTTAATAACAACAGAAGCTACACTACTGCTTCTGGGCGCTCAGAAGCAGAGGAGATTTGTTAATTGGAAACCGTACACGTAAAACGTTTGAAGCGTAGCTGCTCGTTAGTTTTTTTTGTTGAGACAGTAAGTGTAGATTGTTACAGTTTGCTCTCTGTGTTTACACTCAAAGGCTGACTCTGACGATCATGAAATAGCATTGTCCGTGGCATCCATGAGCTGTCTGTTATAAACATCGTCAATTACGGCATGTGCTCTGTTCGTTGGCTTGTTTGATGGGGCTTTTACGGATGAAGATGCCGCCTAAGTTTCAGCTTTTGGCTCTGCTGGCCTTCGGGGTGGCAATGATATTTTTGGAGAACCAAATCCAGAAGCTGGAAGAATCACGGGGGAAGCTAGGTGAGAAATACAGCTTTTTGACTATAATTTATCAATTCCAGTGTTTCAGAGTGTTAACATAACAATGGATTAAAACGAGTTTTTATTGGATTATTTGGCCATTGTTGTTTCAACAGAGGTAACTTAATAAGCATTCACGTGTGTGTTTGTGGTCTGTCTACCGCAGCTGCATTTGCATTCAAACAAGATTTATTATCGGTTTAGTGTGACGTAGTTGTGCATTAATATTTTCTATGCCAGTGTAAAGCGTGCGTCTAGTCTACATAAGTAGGCTTTTATGAATCCAATTTAAAGAATGGAATCAATCAGCCTGAAAATCTGGAAATGTTGCCTTATTTTGGAAAATTGCTGTCATTTTAATCACAGGCCAACTGTCTAACAAGTTCATGAGACCTTAAGTCAAACACACATGCTTGGAGTGATTGGATATGGAGTATTTTGTGTCCTACAGGCTGCTCTGAATGCTTTACCATTTGGCCTGTAATACATCACACATTGTATCTGTTTCACAACACCTTTACATATAATATATGTGTCACAGACAAGTCATGCAATGCTTTCTTTGAATAAAATTAATTTAATTTTAAATTGTCAATTAGGTTTTGTTTCCTGTTTCCACTGACCAGCTTGCTCATATCAATTAATGATGTTTGTGCTTTATGAAGAGTTTAACATGTGTTGAGGAATATGACACTTATTAGTCAGAAATGTGAGAGTTTGTTTTAAAGGTTTCTATCTGGTTATAACCTAAGAGAGGTCAGCCTCAACGCTCCATGAATTGATGTTGTTAACTTGTCATTTTGTTACAGATTAGTTGAAAGAGTCATATCTGACTCTTAATATATTTTTTAAGTCTTTAAAGAGATTATTTATCAGATTTTTCCATTTGCTCCAACGACGATGGCAGATGACATGCACATTCACGGTTCATCCATACTGGAAAGTTATTTGATATCTAACCTGGTATAAGTTTGTCTCCATTTGCTAATGGAAGTAGTGGGATTTTCTTTGAACACGGTTGGGATCTGTACTGTTTTTAGCCTTGGTGGAGCTGTAAAAGATTGTAAGCCATATGTTGTGGCTTGGCACGCGCTACAGTGGCCACTGTACATTTTCAGATCCAAAATAGCCAGTGTTTATGATGTCTTTTTAAATGCACTGTTGATTGTTGAAGAGGTTTTGGAGCCAATGACTTATTATCTAAACAAATACCTCTCTCAGAAGCGTATGATTTGCGCTGTTTACTTTTGATTATATCGATATGTTTATCAATGACACATGTATCATAGAGTATGTACTCTGTTTTATCTATAATTTTGAGTTTTGTTAAAATTATTATTATTTTTTATTTTTGCTGTAAGTCTTCCATTGTAAATTATAAATCTCTTTAATGAGCTGAAAGACATAAACAGTCTGTCTGTGATGTAGATAATTTCAGTGTAATGATCAAACAAACTATAAAATTGGTCAAAGTGTGCAAACACTTCATACTTATTTATTTGTAACAAATCTGATCATATTTGTAACAAATCTCACACAAAATGTACAAATTTTTGTCATTCGGTGCAACTAGTGGTGTAACCTGGAGCAATTAAAAGTATTTATTGAAAACCTCAAAGCCCCAATGAATACTAAAGGTAAACATTAAGAAATGCAATCTATTAATACAGCCTTGCTGTACAGATTAAGTGTTTTTCCTCTGCGCAAACACCACGCTATCATATTTCTCCTACACAGCCTAAGTCAAGGCACTTAACTTTCTTGTGACATGATAATGTAACTAACAGACCTTGATATCAAGTGTCAACATAAAATTGAGCCCAAAATGAACTCCATGTTAAATCTATCAGATGCAAATCTTAATTTATCTAAGAAAAGGCAGTAGCAGTTTTAAAGAGACGTCAATCATGGTATAACTTGTCAGGTTTGACAGCTGAAGGTAATAAATTCTTCTCCGCTCCTGGGCTGCTTGACACTTGTAGATATTACATTTCATTCCCTCATCATATTATTTTTGGACTTTACTGAAACAAGCCACCTTTTACATATATTTATTTTTTGCAGTGTCATATATGAGGGGCATGTATAAATCTGTGCATTTTCCATGTACTACTAAAACATTTAAATTCACAAAATAATAATGATAGAGCATTACATACATGTAGACAAAACCGAGTTCTATTGGCTATTTCACTTTTGAAATGGTACTCAACAATGCCACAGCATGTGAAGTTCAATTAAAGTGAACCTTTGGTTAAAATGGCTTTATGCATGGTCAGCCTGAGGGCACAAACCTGCCTGACCATTTGTAAATGAGTCAGTAGCGGACTGAGACATTAAATAAGGCCGGGAATTTAATGCATTCCAGGCCACCTTCGCTACTGCCGCCACCCTGTTCATGTAATCCACCAGATTTGCTAATCTTGTAGGCAAAAATTTTAATTGATATAACAGCTAGACTACAAGACTAATTATTAATTTGGCCACTGTGTTCATCTAAGAGAAAATGTATGCAAATTACAAAAAAAAAAAATGGCACTGACCAACAATACTGAGGGGATACAGTATAAATTTCTTTGGGTAAATCCTCAAGAACTCACTAGGAATACACCATGGATAAAGACAAATACACGGTTGGCCTACACATTTAAAAAGGTATGAGACAGTTCAAATGTTAAAATATATTTACAGTGGCAAGAAAAAGTATGTGTACCCCTAGTAATAAACTGGTTTTCTAAAGAATAAACTGCCATTATACGCTGAAGAAGGGCGTTCAGCCCGAAACGTTCGTTGTGGGCGATTAAACTCTATTTTCGCAATTTGAACTGTGAGTGCTGTCCTTTTCTAACACTATATGACATTATTTACATTGAGGGATTCAGCACCCAGTTAAATTTATATCAATTAGCAGTAAGTGTGAGCGTGTTGTTGCATAGAAGATTTCTAAAGTGATGGCCATAAAATGTGATCTGTGCCCGCTTGCATGAAATCCCTTAGATATAAGGTTAAGGATACACTTAGTGAAACATGGGGTTGCAAGATAAAACCAAGCCGTTCACTTTAAGGAAAACCCCACCATTTTTCATTATTTTACTAAGTTCTTACCTCAACTTAGACAAAATAATACATACCAATCTTTGCACAGCGCGTTTTGCATGTGTTAGCATTTAGCCTAGCCCCATTCATTCCTTAGGATCCAAACAGGGATGAATTTAGAAGCCACCAAACACTTCTATGTTTTCCCTATTTAAAAACTGTTACATGAGTAGTTACACGAGTAAGTATGGTGGCACAAAATAAAATGTGGTGATTTTCTAAACGGATAAAAAAATTAGAACTATAATGTATGGCGGAAGAGCACTTAATTTGCAGCACTTCGACCTCGGCGTGCAGTAACATCATCAATCCTATGAACTCCCTGCGCAAAGTGCGTGCTCTTCTGCCATACAATATAGTTCTCACTTTTTATCCGCTTAGAAAATCATCATGTTTTGTTTTGCGCCACCATACCTACTTGTGTAACTACTACTCATGTAACAGTCTTTAAATGGGGAAAACATGGAAGTGTTTGGTGGCTCCTAAATTCATCCCTGTTTGGATCCTAAGGAATTAATGCGACTAAATTAGCAAATTAAAAGTCAATAAAAAACATGATTTGCATGAAACCGTTTTATAAAAATGATAAACTTTATTTCAGCTTCGATCTTTTGCTGTGGTTTGCACACTGAAACAGCAGAATTTAATAATAATGCACTTCATTATGTGCTAGTCACTTTCGTTATAGAATTATAGGGTTAACGACTGACACAAAGCAACGCGGCACACCAGGACCTGACTTTGAAACTTGCAGCAGGAGCGCAAGTCACTTATTATGCAATAACTAGTCAAGAATAATACTTACCGAACATTTCTGTGATTTTTGTAGCATCCTGCTGCGTCTGTAGCAAAGGCTTTTTATTCCCTCTCTGTTCATCCTTTGCATTTGCACTCACTTGTTTTCCACGATTGTCAGATATTGGCAAAGAGGCAGTGCGTGGCTGATGTTGGGTCTGTGGTGGCATTTTCACATCGCGAGGTCCACGATTGCCTGATTCTGAGATTTTGAGAGGTCTGTCATTCATTCATCAGTCTATCACATTTCAAGCTGAGCTGACTGCACAGCAGGCAGGCCAAAACCACCACCAGACCATCGGGATATGCAGTATAATGCAGCAGTTGTGTGAAATAGGTTATGATTCAGGGCGTTTTTTTTTTATTAACTTAGAATTATATTATTACATTGAGGTTGATGTTGCAGCAGTAATAATAAATTCATGATAAAACAATAGCCTGCCACAATCTTCCATTTAATTCTTAAGTTAAACATCTAATATAGCATTTTTCTTTGAACAATTTTAAAATATCTGAAAGCTATTCAAAAGAGCAGCAAGTTCCTCTATGTGCTGTCGTGCAAAGTGCATCATGTAGCAAAGCAACAGTTGTTGTCATGGGTGCCACCAGTTGTCGGTGTGTGATGATTTGGAGAGGTTTTGTGACCCGAGAGCAGTTAGGGATGATTGAAAATCTGCTGTGTCTGGTTTATATCATCACCTTAGAGGAGCAGCTGTCCGGACACCAGACCGTGTTCACACATTACTGTCACCACATGAGTTTTCATCTAGAGATCCCATGGGTTTTCCAAGGCTAGAGGACCTCTGTTTCTAAACTGTGTGCAAAGACTAACTTTTGTCTGTATATTTGGATCAGAAAGGGCTTTTGTGGTGCCATTTATGTTGTGTGTTACTGTAAGTATATATTTAGCAGATGCTATTGGGTAAATAACTAAAACCACAGTTTGAAATTAAACAGTATTACGTCTTGGCAGATTTTCTATTGCTGTGATTATTTTGATTAAAAAGTTACAATTTAGATAATCTGCATCTGTAATGCTGTTTTATAGTATTTAAGCTTCCTGAATATTCTTTAATTCAATACTGTATATCCTGTAAAACTGCATTAAGACTCAAACATTCACCCCTAAAAGATTATTTTATCATTTGTTTTACAGCTATTCAAATGAATTATGTAAAAATATCTAATTTTGTTGTTGAACATTTCTGCCCCCTCCATTGCAGAACGAGCTATTGCCAGGCATGAGGTACGAGAGATTGAGCAACGGCACATTCATGAGGGAATAAAAGAGACCCTGATGGACGAGGATGATTTGGTGGTCATCTACAACAGAGTACCAAAAACAGCCAGTACTTCCTTCACCAACATCGCCTATGACCTGTGCAGCAAAAACCACTATCATGTGTTACATATTAATACCACCAAAAACAACCCCGTCATGTCCCTCCAGGACCAGGTTAAAGAGACTTCTTTTTGTATTTTACTTTTATTTAAATCTATATCTTCAATATTTAAATTGTAATTGCAATGTCTGATTTTCGGCCATGTAAGGGAGGGGTGTTGACTTGACTGTTACCTTACAGTTTTTTTGAAGCGTTTGTATATGCAGTAGTAGTGTGTACTGCTGTTTATACAGAATATTATATTACTGGAGATGTAATAAAAACATATTTTAAGATCTTCAATGCAGAATTGCTAAACACCATGTACATCAACGAGATGATGATATTAACCGAATGCTCTTGGCATGTATTACATGTTCAGCTTCAGCAAATACTTTCACTTCAATTCTGCTTAATCCCAGCCTTAGGTCATTTAGAAATACCGCTTTGTTGGCAGAATCTGCTAAATGCCATGTCAGTTTCACAGCAAAAGTCAGCAAAGTGCATAGAAGATGAATGTGAAACGACTGTGGGTCACATTTAAACTTTGGTCCCTTGTGAGTGCTTGGACCTAAATACATTGGCTGCCACATGCAACAGCTTCCCCTAGTGTGTGGTTCAGTTTCTTTATCTTTTTACCTAACTTACTTCTGAATTTCATTATTTGTGATGTTTCTAGATGCATGTTCAGTGATTTTGCTGCAGTTTTTTTTAAGCCAAAAAAGCTTGTATGCACTTAGAGGGCTTTGCTGTGATGTACAGTAAAAAAAAGTAAAAACCATTGAAATGACTAAAGTGACATTTGACCTTTTCACAGCCATTGCTGCACCTAAACATTTTTATTTACAGGAAAGACGCACTTATAGGGTTTGGCGTCTGAACTCTTAATTTGTTTTTCTGTCCAAAGTCTTAAGTGGTTATTTCTGTCATTTGTTTTGCAGGTCCGGTTTGTTAAGAATGTGACGTCATGGAAGGAGATGAAGCCTGCTTTCTACCATGGACATGTGTCCTTTTTAGACTTCACTAAGTGCGTGCTTGTAGCTATTCTCTATGTTAATTCCCTCAATCCGTTGTGGTCAATTTGCTTAGACGAATGGAAACAAAATGTTGTTTAATATGGTTTTGTCTTGAGTGCCAACACAAAACGGCGACTTGCCAACATTTTACATAATTATAAACTTGCATTAGGTGCTCTGGTTTATGTCATTTGCAAGGAGACAAGACAGGCCTTTTTATGTTCCCTGCTACCAAAGCGGTCACACAAAAAGCTGCTGACTCCTTGTGGTTTTGAAAGGAACTGCACCAAGCCATGGCAGATTCTAAACAATTAAGATAAAGAATGATTGAGAAGACAAAAGAAAACATTAAATTGGAAAAAATAAGGATATAAATATTAAGTTGTTAACATCTTGCAGTGACAAATCTTAAAATGGCCATTGTTTTGTCTCAAGATCTACATCAGTATTGTTTTTGTAAAGTATGTTTTGAAAAGTATGTTTTGTCCGGGTGAAAAGTATGTTTTGTCCGGGAAACTGCCCTATAAAGTTTGAATAAAGAGCTTTACTGTTTCTTTTTTATTAGATTTGGAGTGAAGAAAAAGCCTATTTATATTAATGTTATCCGTGACCCGATTGAGCGTCTGGTGTCATATTACTACTTCCTGCGCTTTGGTGATGATTACAGACCAGGCCTACGACGCAGGAAGCAAGGAGACAAAAAGGTCCGTTCAGTAGTCTTTGATTTAGAAATGAAGCAGTTTAGTAACACCTGTTTTATCTACGTTCTTTCTTCTGGCACTGAAGTTTAAATTCACAAAAAGCATTGATTAGTTTTTTGTCAAAATGCGATTTTTTTTTTTTTCCTCTCAACATGTATTTCATTCTTATTATCATGTGATGCCATTTTTTCTATTATTTTAGACCTTTGATGAGTGTGTAGCTGCAGGAGGCTCTGATTGTGCTCCAGAAAAACTATGGCTTCAGGTTCCTTTCTTCTGTGGTCACTACTCCGAGTGCTGGTATGCTCTTTAGTGTCTTTCAGTATATTTAAAATTTTGAAAATCTGACTTTATTCATGTATAAGCGCTATAATTGGGTCCTCAGTGCTTCTATCAACCTAGAAAATAATGAGTAACTTGGTAAACCATTCTCTGCATGCATGTAAAGAATAGCTAATTGACATTTTGCTCCCCTTGTGATGTCAGAAGGGGATAGTACCACTCCTTAAACTGCACTATCCAACCACGGCACTGCTATTTAGTGCAGAGATCAGCTCATTTGCATTTTAAAGGACACCCAAGAACGGCACATTTTGCTCACTCCTACAAAATAGCAAATTTAACATGCTCTAATAAATTATCTATATGGTATTTTGAGCTAAAACTTCACATACGTACTCTGGGGACACCAAAGATTTATTTGACATCTTAAAGAAGTCATGTGAAATGTCCCCTTTAAGACAGATCATCTTTTGCTTGTAGGACCAGTTGTTGTTACATTTCACTTATTTATTTTCTCTTACAGGAACATTGGCAGCAAATGGGCTTTGGAACAAGCCAAATACAATCTGGTGAATGAATATATGCTAGTTGGGGTGACCGAGGAGTTGGAGGATTTTGTTATGATGTTGGAGGCAGCTCTCCCTCGGTTTTTTAAGGGAGCCACGGAGCTTTATCGAACAGGTATGATCACCTATTGAATGTTTAATGTTTCAGGCTTCGTTCACAATGCACCTAAATCAAATATGGCTTTCATGTGACCCTGTCTGAGAAATCCAGGCTAAGGTCCCATAATCTAATTATCTTTGTAAATCTTCCTCAATCTTAGTCAGTTGAACTGTTTGCTCCATTATTTTGCTAACGTTTAAACTGTATGCAGTTTCCAGCATACATCGGTTGTTGTAGTTGTGTAAACCTCATCAAAATGCCAACATAGACCGTAAGATTAGCTGTAATTGTGGAAAATGAGGTCAAAATTCTAACTCCCTTTCCTTTTTTGACATCTTGGTGTTGAAATTACAAGACACATGATTAAACATGCATGACAGAAGCATCTTAAATATTCCTACACAGTGTTTGGGAAAGTTACTTTTAAAAGTAATGCATTACAATATTAAGTTACTCCCCCAAAAAGTAACTAATTGCGTTACTTAGTTCCTTTTCATGGAAAGTAATGCTTAAGTTACTTTTGCGTTACTTTTTCTTACTTGGCTGAGGCTTGATCTCTTTCAGGGCTTGCAGGTGTTTTTTTTTTTTTTTTGATCGCAAAAATGTCAAGCTCTGGCCTGCCATCTCCGTTTCTGACTCAAACTGTTCCCGCTCAGACACACATAGTGCGTAATTCTATGTTAATATGTTCAGTTTAATTCAGTACATTATTTTATTTTTAAATTGAATTAATTAAACTGAAAAGTAACTCACATTACTTTTTTTAAAAGTAACTCAAATATTAATGTGTATTGTGTACATTTATAAAGTAATGCGTTACTTTACTCGTTACTTAAGAAAAGTAATATTATTACATAATTCACGTTACTTGTAATGCGTTACCCCCAACACTGTTCCTACATATGCATTACCTGTCTTACTTATTTAATGGTAAGTATAATTACACACAGGTGGTGTTTGTACATTTTAGCGACATCTAGTTGTGAAATTGCGAAACAGCTCATCCCTTAATTTTTAAAACGCAAATGGTAGCCGCCACAGGACAAACAATGTAGGGACGAAACGCGCTCTGTAGAACAGTTTGTCTGTTTAGGGCTACTGTAGAAACATGACGCCGACTTCCATGTAAGGGAACTTGCGGTGTATGGAGATAAAAACGTCTCATTCTAAGGTAATGAAAACAATACAGTTCATTATGAAAGGTCTTTATACACCACTAATAATATAGTTATGTATATTTTATTGCATTTCTGTCAAGAGATCCTTTTAAAAGTTACACAATGAACCTTTAATACATGTTGTTAATTTGTAAAAGTAAATTCGTTTCTGACGCATCACCACCTGTTGATTTCTAAGACTATAAACATGTGTGATGACTATCTTTTAAGTGTGTCTCTATTTATTTCCAAAGGTAAGAAATCACACCTAAGGAAAACAACTGAGAAGAAGGCACCCACCAAAGAGTCCATTGCCAGACTGCAGCAGTCGGACATCTGGAAAATGGAGAATGAATTTTATGAGTTTGCGCTAGAGCAGTTTCAATATGTCCGGGCCCATGCGGTGAGAGAAAAAGACGGCGAACTGTATTTACTGGCACAAAACTTCTTCTATGAGAAAATCTACCCAAAGACTACCTGACACTCAAAAATGTGCCATCATGCAGAAACACTGGACAGGAGAAGACATTACACTGATGGATACTGCGACTTTTCTCCATCTGGATATGTACATCTGGGGCAGCTTATGCTGTTACATGAAGTCTTCGGGCCAAACAGCCGTCACGACTTGAGTCCCAATACATGTCATTTTAATAAACATTTAACAGCTCTCTGAGCATTAATGACTGAGATCTTGTTCATGCCATTATACAAGACAGTCATTTTGCCATGGATTGTTTTTATACAGGTCCCCATTTCATTTTATACTGCCCCATTCTGAGAGCTCACTTTCTCTCATTTATCGCATTTTTTTGTTTGACTGAATAATGTTGTGGTAGAAGTTATTAAATCTTGTTTTAAAGTCTAAATCAGAATATGGATGACTACTGAACTTTGAGGTTCTTTATTGTAAAAGATTCACTGTACTGTTTGATATAATACGTACCAATAACGTTTCTGGTACTATAGGAAATGTACTGTATTGAGTTCTTTACATGTTAAAATACTTTTCTTTGTTAATAATTCCACAATTGCTGTTTGCTAATTTAACCCAGAAGCTTCTGTTCACAAGCTTAAGGTTTATTCCTTTTTAGCAATTTAGTGTTTTTTATCTTAAAGTATATGTAAATACTCATCAGTTGGACCAAAACATTTAAACGTGAGAGGACAATGTATTCAACATGGTTTTGGTTTGTTTGGGGGTTTTTTTGTTACTACATTCTCAGAAAACAGGTACAAGAAGGTAGAAAAGGTGTCACTGGGACAACACCTTTTCAAAAAGGACACTGGTACCTCAAAGGTATATATCTGAAACATATTAGGACATTTTTATCATCCCAGTGACAACTTTTGTACCTTTTTTCTGAGAGTGTATCTGCATGTGGATCATTCTGCTGCTGTCGCTTCATGGCAAGCAAGCATCAGTTGTAAAATACTTTTTATTGGCTTATTAATATTTTAAAACAGTTTTCGGCATAATGTTCAAACTGACATTATTGCAAAGATTTGCATGTCAGTCTTTTATTTTAACAGGCAATTAGTTTGCTGCTTAGTAATAATTTAGAAATTATATAATATTATAAACGTATAATTTAAAATTGTATAAATGTGGATGTTTATTGGAAGAAACAATTTAACATTTCATTGGTACTGTGCCTTCTTTTTATGACAGAAAACATCTACGAGACAAAGCTGTTGCTACAACGTCTCGGCATGTGAATAGGTCATGAATCAAAGTTGAAACAGACAACCTTATAAAATCGTTTGCTTTCATGATGGTACTACAAGATTGAAAGTCCAGTTTCACAATGCAACTTGTCCAATGAGAACTGTACATAAATTGGTAGTGTTTATATACTGTATGTATAATCTTACCACAGATTTGTGCATGTTACAACAACACAGAATTTGCTTAAAACCATGTGCTGGAAAGAATATTTTCCCCCACACCCATCTTAGACACAATATGAGTAATGATGTAGATGTTTGTGACAAAAAATCACTCAACGATATCTTGGGGTCCTTAAAGCGTATTTTAGAGCATCAAAAGTAAAGAATATATAAAACACGAGAAGTCTGTACAGATGAAAGAGTTACCTGTGCTTTGTTTCTAAATGCCACATGGTGAGCCTTTATTTCTCTATTCCTTGTCTTAATTTGAAACAAAATGTGTCTCCTGGCAGTGTTTAGGTGGATATTAAAAGATTTTCTTCAGTAGATTTTTGTATGTCTTAAATAAAAGCAGCCTGATACTTTTTTTCTCGCTTGTTATTCCTTGTATTATAATTAAAGGGGAAAGAGAATGAAAAACCATTTTTACCTTGTCTTTGTTGAATAATGGTAGTCTACCCACATTCACAAACATACAAAAAGTGCTAATCATGCTAAACATCTCAGTCTCATAGAAATTCCTCTTTTAGAAATGTCAGCCAGAAAACGGCCCAATCTGAAAAACTGATGCTTATGACATCACAGGCATCTAACTGCCCCTCCACTTTAAAATAATTGGCTACATTTTTGAGTGGCAGCAAAGTCAGCCAATCAGTAATGAGATTGCAAGTTAAGCCAGTAGGGGGAGCCAAATAGGTGCAAAACCACTTGTTTAAAATCCCCACCCTAATAGAGCTATCTGAGAGAGGTTTTTAGGAAGCTTCTAAGGCATTACAGACCCAAACAAAAAAATGTTGTCTACATGTCACATCACAGAACAAGGATACATACTCCGTTCAATCATTCTATGTCACCTTTAATAATGTGTAATAAGCCTGTCAAAAAGTATTTTCTTAAACAAAAGAGAAACTAAAGTATGATAAGGCCTGCCATAATCAGTGCCTTAATTATGAGAGAATGCCATTGGACCACAGCTAAAAAATCTTTCCAAATATCTACACCAGTGGTTCTCAAACTTTTTCAGCGTGTATGACAAAAACGTAGAAATAAGGAAAAATCCAAAGTGCTCAGAAATAGCATACATTTTAGAAAAAATGTGAAGATGCTCTTTGGTGTAGGGCAGTGGTTCCCAAACTTTTTCAGCGTGTGGCCCCCTTGTGTACGGTGCATTTCTTCACGGCCCCCCAAAGAAAATTTGTGACAAAAAACTGTTCTAAAACTCAACATTTTAAAGCAACACTATGTAGTTTTTTTACCTTTAAATAATGTCTCTAAAATTATTTCAGTGATAGAACAACTTTTAACTGGACAAATTGTACTGTTGCTGCAACCTGAGCAGCCTCCTAGCTGCTACAAGCACACTCTGAAAGTGGCGGTGGAGGGTAGGAAACACAGCCCCGCCCCTCCCCCTGCCTCCAGAAGAGTGTCTGATACCAGGCACTGTTGCGCTTTTCAACCACATGGGGGAGCTGTAAGTCATTTTTACATGGAAACTACATAGTGTTGCTTTAATAAAAAATTCATTAAATTATACAAAAAAGTAGTGCTTTTGGTTAGTAACCTTATTTTTTTTAGGTTTAATTACACAGAATTCATGATATATTAATGTATTTCATAAAATTTCATAAAACTGGGGCCCCCCTGGCACCATCTCGCGGCCCCCAGTTTGAAAACCACTGGTGTAGGGTATACAAAACGTCAAAAAAGGGGATCCAAGGCACTCTTCGTATTAAAAAAAAAAAGTGTTATAAAAGGCCTTTATTTAAACATGGCTATAAAACATTACATCTTATAAAATGTCAAAAAACTGGGGCAAATGGCACCATCTCGCGGCCCCCAGTTTGAGAACCACTGATTTAAACATACAAAATGTGGGTTATTTAGTGTAAACCCATGATTAGGCAAAAATTGACAAACCCAACCACTGGGTTAATTAACCTAGAAAAGGGTCAGCATTTGACCCAGCCATTGGTTCAAACAGCCCAGAATTTTGGTCAAAAACAAGCAACAGCATAGGTTCCTGTCTGTGACTGAACTCAGCCCACCTTAGCAGGGACGTCTGTCAAGGCAATAGCCTTTCAGTCTGAACCATATATTTTCTTATCTTAGCAAAAACCTTTCAACAACCATCAGAGAGATGATGTTCTTTCGAGTCTGTGAAGCTATAATCCACATCACAATTAAAGTATTATTAAGTCACTTCTCAATAACATGGCCTACGTAATAGTGTAAATAATTAATTTCTCTATTAACTCGTCTCTTTAGCTTGCCTCTCTCAACACAATGGGAACAGATACCATGCCGCCTTTCAGAGATATACATTTTCTAATTAGCACTCAAATGAAGGGCTGTCTGTATCATCTGATGGTCATTGTCAGTTTTAGCTCCCCCCTACTGACCCTCAGATAGACCGTAATGAGTGATTGAGCTGTCACAGCAACAAATGAAGGTCTATTCAAACAATCCCTTTCTGTATTTGAGCGACAGTTGAGCGTCACTTCATTTTTAATGAACATAATAATTGTTGGTATATGAGTAAGTGAGGAGGAGATGGATAGGGGTAAATGTTTAGTTATAACTTGATTCAGTAGACTGAATTGTTTTTCTAATTACCAGAACAGAAATGTAGATCATTTTCCAGTGTATTGCGATTTAAATTAGGTGCTGATGAAAATCATGTGCTTAAAACAACAAGGCCGGTTCCAGCTCTAAATAATGAGCTCTCTGATTGTGATGTATATTTAATGCATATGCTCAGACAACTCACACCATTTGTTAATGAGAAGCTGGTGCTTTAGCTGAAACATCACAACATGCCTCTACTCAGCAAACAATTAAAGTAAAAGAGCGACGGAAAACACAGATGAGTTTTCATTGCAGACTGGTTTTCTTTCCCACATGTCGTTTTCAATCTTTGCATTCCTCCATTAGATCAACGACTGTGACCTCATTAAACATAATGATTCGGTAGGTGGTAGGTTGCAGGTTTCATTTGCAGAAAATCTAGACAGACAAATAATTGGGATTGATTTGCTTTTGTGGAAAAAATCTTGAATCTGAGTAAAAGCTATGGTGAACAACATTAATATTTGAACTGGTGTTTATTAAGTATGCATGAATGAAGTGAATGAATTTGCTCAAATAAGCAGTGTTTCATATTCACAATGGTTTTCTGTCAGGTTTCAGCACCAACACTCTTGAAAATTAAAGCACATTTATTGGTTTGTCATGTCATCAGAGACTAATACACCTTAACGAGTGACAGAAGGCACTGCCACAAACACAGCATTCATTCTCTCTCTCTCTCTCTCTCTCTCTCTCTCTCTCTCTCTCTCTCTCTCTCCCCCCCCTCTCTCTCTCTCTCTCTCTCTCTCTCTCTCTCTCTCTCTCTCTCTCTCTCTCTCTCTCTCTCTCTCTCTCTCACAAAATCTTTGTAATCTAGAGTGTGCAGGTTTGAATTAAGATAAATTGACAAGATAAACCGTTTTGCCTGGTTCCTATGACTACCACGCTTCACCCGAACTGTTTTGATTGTATATAATCTGATGGTAATCTAGGCTAAATGACAGACAGATGATAAGAGAGACAGGACTCTTTTCTCAGGGATGATTTTCTATTACCACCCAATCAGACTGCTGTCAGTGTTTCTTTTCACGGTGATTTGGCCATGACGCTTTGTGTGTGGTGTAATTGGGTTTTTCATACGGGTGATTAAGTCCCTTGTAAATGAGAAATGAGAAAAGTCACTTTGACAAATACATTTTGGTGTGTGCATCAGCTAATTTTGTGATTTACAATTAATTTTTAACAGTCCATTAAATGCGGTAAAATTCAGATTATGAGTGCACTTATGATGTTTAAATCATTATTTAAATTATTCAATAACATACTAGTGAGTAAACATTGCATGATGCTAATTTTTTCTGGCTGGTGATTGGCTGGAACGCGCCTGACGTCACCTCACGGATGTTTAAAGGGAACAGAAGTCCGTCCGTTAACAACATAGAGCGCGGCGAGCAAAGCCTTCAGATGCTGGGCATGGGGGAAAGAAACGTATGTTAAATGTACTTAAACGAAGCATTTATTTGCCTAAAAGACAGATATGATCCACAGTTTGAGTCTACAAAGGTGAACGGGGTTTATCGGTTGGCTGTGCGATTCGTTTGTTCAATATATCTGTGAAGTTCGGATAGAGGTAAGTGCGCATGCTCATTTCAGAAGTATGTAAGCGTGAATTTACACGTGTTTACACGATTTAAATATAAAGTTTATATGGACATGGCTAACAGAGGCCCGTTGTGTAAGTAAGCTTACCTTGCCAGCTGAACACAATGTGTCTCTTGTCAAGTTTCTTGAATTACTCCGTGTATGCTGCATGTAAACTGAACAGATGTTTCATTATAATCTATTCTAGGCACTGTCCCATTTATTATGATAAACACTACTTGCAATACACAACCACCTGATGTCAGAATGGGGGCCCTGGCATGGAAACACTGCGTTGGATGTGGATGCAGGATTTCTGACCGGTTCCTACTGTTTGCTTTGGATGGATACTGGCACTTCAACTGTCTCAAGTGTTCGTGCTGCCAAGCTCAGCTGGCAGAAATTGGCTCATCTTGTTTCACTAAGCGTGGCTTGATCCTCTGCAAAAGTGACTATATAAGGTCTGACTACAAGAACGCTCCGTTTTGTAAATGGCATAATTTTTAGTCTTTCAAATACATAATTGGAAGAAGTAACTAATGCAGCATATTAATATACAGTTTTTTTTTACACTGTGTTAAGATGAATGGCATACAGAAGGGTTAATGAGGAAACAACAGCTTTAAGGGGTTTTGACTTGCCTGTGGTCAACTACATAAGTCAAACATCAATAATGTGTTTAAAAGCTTCAAATTGTTCTGTGTTTTGGATACAGATAAGGGTAACACTTTACAATAAGGTTCCTTAGTTAACTACATTAGTTAACATAAACTAATAATGAACTGCACTTATACAGCATTTATTAATCTTTGTTAATGATCATTTCAACAATCACTAATACCTTATTAAAATCTTGTTAATGTACTGTGAACTTACATTAACAAACAATTAAAAGCTCTATTCATATTAACTAACATTAACAGAGATTTATAAATACTGTAACAAATGTATTGTTCATGGTTTGTTCATGTTAGTTAATACATTACAGTAAGGTTCATTAGTTAAAGTGATATGATAAGTCTTTATATTTGTGGTTATTCACTACAGATTATTTGGGAACAGTGGAGCCTGTAGGTCTTGCAGTAAATGCATTCCAGCAAGTGAAATGGTTATGCGAGCACAAGGAAATGCGTTTCATGTCAAGGTATGAAACTGAGTCATTCAGTTGCACTTCATTCATAGATTGATTTGTATTCCTAGCGTGTAAGCTCATATGTAAACAGTTTTCTGCATTGCAACATTCATGACACAATGTGATTGATCTTTCTTCATTCTTACAGTGTTTTGTTTGCTCCATCTGCCATAACCAGTTAGTACCTGGTGACCGTTTTCACTATGTGAATGGAAAACTATTCTGTGAGCGAGACACTCCAGCGGCTCATGAATACAGAAACGACCACTTGGATGGACTAGGCAAGCACAACATATCAGAACGGTTTTGAGATGAGCTTAATGAGCATCAAGAATGTGCATTGAGCACCTAGTTTCAAATTCAGGACTTCTTAAAACCCGGTAGTTGCTTTGGCAACTGCACACAATTTTGTGCAAGTTTAATATTGTGGAAATGAACATATGTGGTAATATCTGCCAGTTTAAATGAGGTTAACCATTGGAGCTGAAAAGCAATCAGCGGGCATCCTTGCGTATCATAATCAATTATGAATTGGTTTGCACAGAATGACCTTCTTATGTATATTGTGGACCTGCAATCATTTAGTTGCATTGTCTATTGAAGTTGTGCTTGAATGTACTGAACGTCAGTACCGCGGCAACTGTGCTTGTTCATGGGAAATATGCCGACCGTGTTTATTGGTTTGTGTTTAGGGAATGGCTAGTCTTCCAGGTCTACAATTACAGTATCACTACAATTACCTGTCCACGTGTCAGTATAGATGCAACCAAGGAATCCAACAATCTTCCTTTGCAAATCAATCTCATTCTGTGTATGTATTTGAATAAAAAGCTTTTGGGGAAGGGATGTTTGTTTAAAATGTTTAATAACTTTAACATTTTAAACTGATGAAAGTCTTACAGTGTTTTTTATAGCAAGTAATATTTGCTTTATGCACAATGATTAAAAACTTTGTTACAAAATGTTTTATATTCTGCTCTCAAATATTTCTTCTCAGTAATTGTGGAATGTTCCTGGAAGTTTCTGCAGGAACAGTGTAAACAACGCCCTCTGTTGTCAAAAGACAAAACTGTCCCACTTAGGAAAACCTCCATGTAAATAAAATCAGAATTCTTAAGGCTTTCTTATGCTATTACGTGCAGGGTTGACCCATTACATTTCTAAAAATATGTAAATTATATGTCAATAAATATTTATGCTCGGTTTCACAGACAAGAGTTAAGACTACTCACAGACAAAAGTGAATGTTTAAGGTGTCATAACTGGAAAAAAATCTGACATATCAATTAAAATTGATCAATGCTTTGTCTCAAGATTAACACCAGTAATGCATTTTATTCAAGGATTTTTATAAAAGCGACTTGAATATCCTAATTTAACTAATGCATGGTCCTGGCTTAAGCTAATCCTTGTCTTTTCTTATCAATTACCATTGTTATAATTACCCTAAAAGTAACCAAATCTGGGTTAGGTTTAACCCATCACCTTATTATTGTAAAACTGATATTCTTGCTTTACAGACCAGTTAAATATTCCCTTTAATATTATGCTGATGCCTTCTTAAAGGGATAGTTCATCTAAAAATTCAAATTCTGTCCTTATTTACTCACCCACAAGTTGTTACAAACCTGTATAAATGTATGTGCTCTGTACTGAACACAAAAGGAGCTATTTTGAGCATTTTTTGTAACCAAACCGTTTTTGAGCACTATTGACTTCCATAGTATTTTGATTTCCTACTATGGAAGTCAATGGTGCTTCCTGATTGATTACAGATACTTTCCTTTATGTTAAGCAGAACAAAGAAACATACAGGCTATAGGTTTGTAACAACTTGAGGTCGAGTAAATGATGACAGCCAGATGACATTTTTGGGTGATCCTTTAACAATTACTGAATCAATCCTTATGAATAAGGCTTCTATATAACAAATCCCAATTAAATAATGTGTTATTCCTTATGCACAGGCCACCAAAGTCTCAAATGAGTGCTGCAGAAATGATTTTGTGGTGAAATGCCAGTGTTTGTGAAACTGTTTACGTTATTAATCACATGATCAGGGCTGGACTGATCGCGGCTGATCTGGGTGCGGGAACAGAAACTTGCACTTGGGGCGTTCAGCTCAGCCGCCCGCCTCCCTTTTCCATATTAGCAAGCAGCGGAGCTATGTGTTGTGTTCACCCCAGACGCACGGATCGCTGCACTGACTTTACCCCTACATTTACAACCAACCAATAGCTTAACCATGGGACTCCAGGCCTCTCCAGATCACCACAAGGATCGTATCCCAAGTAAAGCGCTTTTCGCTTGAGACGGAAACATATCAGGCTTGTTTTTTGGGAGTGACTCACCTCCCCTTCCCCACAGAGTTTGATTCAAAAGAGTTCACAACCAAGATGGCCGCCGATTCCATGCAGGTAGGAAAAGTTTTTTATTTCATGAAATGTTGATGTAAAGTGCACGTCAGATCGTTTATCCGTCCTCCAGGATGTTTAGGTTTTATAAAGTAAATTTGCGTCGTGTGCGCAGCTCTCAGTGTCTTTTGAAAGCACTACTTTTTTCTTTTGGGAGAAGCTGCTCCCTCCGCCGAAGAGCTCATTACATGGGAAAACAGGGAATGGGGCCTCAAAAACACTCATGACAATAATAAGGGTGTATGTACCCCTGCTAAAGTGAAGTTGTGTGTGTCGCCAAATGTAAAGCAACCCGATTTGTGCGACGTTGTATAAAGAATAAATAAAATCAACAAGTGTCGGAGTTGAACACACATCCCAAAACTTAGTGAGCCACTTACGCAGACAACGTTTTTGGCACCATTGACGGGTACTGTATTTTTACTAGGTTTTAGGGCAGTACTGCCGCGTTCTTACGGCATAATTATATAACTGGGAAGTTTTAGTTATGTTTATCTGTGTTTATTTAAAACAAAAAATATGTATGGAGGCTTTTGTTTGTTGTCCAAAAGACTTCATTTTAAATTCTAAATTTTAAAGCTACCATCAAAATAAGCTGTAGGTGTTTACGGTGTACACTTTTCCTTTAACACCTTTTAACAGTGGTTAATAATAAACAATACACGATCGTATATAGTATGTAAGCTATTCTTTCGTTTTTTAAATAGTTTCTGTCATCTAAGAAAGTATTCTTCTTAGGGCTTTCATGATTAAAACATGTGTCTGATGATAAACTGGCTATTAACAATATTGTTTAAAGGGATAGTTCACCCAAAAATGAAAAATCTCTCATCATTTACTCGCTCTCATGTTGTTACAAACCTGTATAAATTTCGTTGTTTAGATGAACACACAGGAACATATTTTGAGAAACCGTTCGTGGACCCCATTTACTTGCATAGTATTCTTTTTTCCTATTATAGAAGTGACTGGTGTCCACAAACGGTTTGGTTACAAACATTTCTCAAAATATCTTCCTTTGTATTTAATAAAACAATGACATTTATTTAGGTTTGTAACAACATGAGGCTGAGTAAATGACAGAATTTTCATTTTTGTGTAAACTATCCCTTTAAGGCGATTAGTTGTATATTTCAGGTCTTTGACATTTATGATGAATAATTGTCATTCATGGATATTTTTATGTCCTTCATTTATTAAATAGTTTTTACAAATGATTGTGATTATTTAGTTTAATCCTTTGCAGTACTTTCGAATCTTAAAGTATTTTATTAATTTAAGAAATCCATCTTTCAGAAATGTCAAAATTTTGTAAATAACAAATACAGTCTATATAAAAGAATATATGACCATAACAGAAAAGACAGTAAAGTCCTTAGCACCTAAACTAAACCTGAGATATGAGTATGGTATCATTTTGATTCAACTGCCCCACACATACCTTCAAAGCTCATGCAACTCAAATAATGGAGAAACGTCTTATGGACATAACTTTACATGCCGACCACAAATGGTGGATGCAGGGCTTCTGCAGATGCTGCAATACCCATGATCAGATGATTATTTAAAGGTCACATTCTTTCTGATCCCATTTTTTAAACCCTAGTTAGTGTGTAATGTTACTATAAGAGCACAAATAATACCTGTAAAATGATAAAGCTCAAAGGCGATTTTTTTTTTAACAGAATTCGCCTTTCAAAGCCTACAGTGAACGTCCCGTTTGGACTTCAGCCCTCTACTTCCTTATTTAATGACGTCAATAGTAGAGTTTTTGACTAAGCTAAGCCCACAGGAATACATCAGTCACCTGCTAAGCTAACCGCAAGCTAAGCTGCTGTCGAATCACAACACAGAAAGAACGGGACCTTTAAAGAGCACCAATGGTCTGATTCACAATTTTATATTTCCTTTGGTGTAGGGCTGCGATGGTTGTAATAACCACCGCAGTGGTGAAGTGCACCCGTAGTGCACATCACAACCTATGAAAAATATAAAGTACATTCTCGCCCAGTGAGATGTCTACAAGTTTGTGTTAACGCAAACGGCCAGCAGACGTGGAGATAGTGCGCTATTTGCAAGGGAAGGCAACTGATATCAGTGATGACCCGCTGGCTTGGGGGCGGAACAATGACACAAGATATTGGCCGTTTCTCAATCCGAAGGCTGTAGCCTACAGGGGTCGAATTTGTAAGCTGCATACGTCATCTTATTTCATAACATTAACAATTATAAGGTTAACTCTTATTCTTTGGTGCTCCAGGGCTCGGCTCGAACACCCCCCGAAATGACCAAGCACATAAGCACAGTTGCTTTACTTTTACATCCACATGTCGCGTCTAAAACCATGCGGAAAACGTGACCTTGCCGCTTTCCTGCTCTTCAAAGCGAGTGGGCGCTTCAGAGAGTCTTTCGTTGCTTAGTAACCTAAGCATTGCTTGACCCACCGGCGGAGAAAGAATTTGGTGCCTATGAGCATGTTTGTTAAGAACTATATATCTGATCCTCGTTTACATTTTTTATATTTCAAAATATATGTATGCATTATATATAAGACCTACATGCATCAATGTGCACGTCATTATCCAAAGATTTCTAAAATCAAAACGTTTCTGTGTTCAGTTGTCTGAAATATCTTGTCCTAACAGATGTCATTTTTGCTTTGTTAATAATGTTTAAGTGCCGTTGTTCCTGAAACGTTTTTTGTTAGCATTGTTTGCAATCCAGACCTGATAAGTTTTATGAAAAGTAAAAACATTGGTTATGGTACTCTTCAAACCAGCATTCGAGGGATCTTTTCACATAATTTGTTTAAATAAGCATTGCAGAAAACTTGAATGATCAAAACACTTTTTACCATGACCATTTTTTTGTCCCGTGCATTGTGCTGTTTTAATATCAATTGTGTGATATTTGTGCCTCCTTGTCGCTTGTTTGTTGTCTTGAGCTTAGCACAGCAGGCAGTAGAAGTGAGGAAGAGATAAGGTGCAACTGGCTTTTTCCTACTGATAATACCTAATGTAGGAAAGGAGTTGTTTCAGCTTGACATTCAGCTGACCCATGAGTCACAGTTGTCTGCTTAAGCAGAGTCTCGAAACATTTACATCATTTGTTTTTATTTAGTTTCTTGGCACATGTTGGACTTCCAAAGGCACGCATGACAACAGATTTATAGCATTTTAGTTCTTTACTTATATAAAGTTTTTGATTTCTTACAAAAAAAAGATTTAGGGTTAGAATTAAGTTAGGTCTGCAAGAATTTGTATATTCAGATATATTTGCGTGTTGACTTGTTGAACTTCTCCTTTAGCCGTCCCCAGACCTGAATGAGCACACTTTGCTGAAAGCTTTGGAGGCAAAAGTTCTGCCTTGTTTTAAGCCGTATTTATGTCTACGCTTTTCCCCGGAGAAAGATTAGAAGACATGTGCTCGTTCTCTTGAGATGTCTGTGAGCTTACGAAGAGCTGTCAAAGCAGGATTTGGCTCATCCACTCAAACCTGTTATCCTTCCTGCTGATGTCAGTGATACGTTGTGTTACTTTATGTGTATTGTGAACCTGTATGTGTGCATGCATGAACCCATGTTTTTCAGCAGTATGCACTCAGGATAATGAATGCAATATAATGACTCAAGTTACTGCAGGTGATAATTATGCAATAGAAGGGAATTTGCTTTAGGAGCCGACCCTAAAGGGGTTTTCTTACATTTTTAAAGCAAAGAGGAGATAATTATGTATTGTTTTGGTTTGTCAGCCAGTCCTTATCGCAAAATAAACCCGATGGGTGATTGTGTCTGAGTATCACTTTTAAGGGAAGTATTTTACACTGACTGTAAATGGGCCTGCTTTTTTACAGAACTACTTATCAAGTTAAAAAAAAGTGGACATGAAAAATTGTACTTTGTTATTTTAAAGTGAGTAGAAATTGTATTTATTTAATTCATGAATATCTGACTTTTTCCGTGTTTAAGTGCTATAATTGGGTCCCCAGTCAGTGTTTCCGTCAACCTAGAAAATGTGAAAAAGAACAACCCAGTAGGTCATTGAAATTTGGCTCCCCCTGTAATGTCAGAAGGGATAATACCCCCCCCCCCTTAATCTGCACCATCCAACCACGGCACTGCCATTTAGTGCAGAGATCAGCTCATTTGCATTTAAAGGACACACCCAAAAACGGCACATTTTTGCTCACACCTACAAGTGTCAATTTTAACATGCTATAATAAATTATCTATATGGTATGTTGAACTAAAACTTCACCTCTGTACGTACTCTGGGTACACCAAAGATTAAAAAGTCTTGTGAAGTGTCCCCTTTAAATTCTTTATCAGAGGACTATTTACTTATCAGTGTTTTGTAAAAAGCAGAACCACTATTTACCCGAAATTAACCATAGTTTTTTATAGTTGAAGTGTGCTAAACATGTTTTTTTGGTGTGTTGATTACCCTTTGTAAAATCATGTTTTTTTTGTGTGTGTGTTAACTATGGTTTTACTACCATGTTTCTTTGATTTATTTGTAGTAAAGTCTTGGTTAATTTTGATATTTATACAGGGTTCCCACGGGTGGATCCTTGAAATCCTTGACAGTTTGTGAATCTGAGGGAAAAATCAAGGCCCTGGGAAGTTTTTGAAAATATACATACATAGATACAGGTCATTGAAAGTGCTTGAATTTATTTTATGCATAATATAATCCACATTGTTCCCATAAAAATTCTAGACCTTTTAAGCACATGTGCTAAGCTGGAACGAGACACTGCGTCTCCATTGCCATACTTCCTGCGTCCCTGTAATGCTGTCTTTGGAAATATTTTAGATAGCGATATACTTCCTGGCTCCGGCGTCACCCTGTCTTTGTCGTTAAGCCTTACCATTGGTTGAATTTGATTCACACATTCAGACGCACTTACCCCTGGAGGCATCCCCAAAGTGTCACCGCAGTGACGCAGCACAAGTTCCCTCGAAAGGGAACTGTAACAATGTATCTTAAAAGGTAACACAATGTAATCTTGCTCTCACTTGAAATGTTTCCCCACATTTAGTCCTTGAATTTGAGGGTATAGGACCTGGAAGGTCCTTGAAAGGGCCTTGATTTTGAAGTTAACTAAGGTGTGGGAACCCTGTTTATATCAGTAGATGTTGTTCTAAGTAACGGGATAAGCACACAAATTTTCTCACTGCATTCCTTCAATGTCTGTTTTTATTTTGTGGTAATTGTGTAAATTGTTTATTTTTTACAGGATCACATGGTCTCGGAGCGGCTTGGACTGGGACACAACCTTGACCTGTCTGATACCATGGTGCAGCAGAAGCTGGACGAAATCAAGGATCAAATCAAAAGGGAGATCCGCAAAGAGCTCAAGATCAAAGAAGGGGTGGAGAACCTGAGAAAGGTCACCACGGAAAAAAAGAGGCTGGCATATGTTGACAATATGCTCAAAAAGTCCAACAAAAAGTTGGAAGAGCTGCATCAAGAGCTGCAGGAACTCAACGCACACATTGTGGTGAAGGATCCAGAGGATCTTCTTTCAGGTATGAACAAAAGCCACTGTTAACAATCCTTTTTATCGTACAGAAAAAACTAATCTTATTAATATATTATTAAGGACGTTCACACAAACACATTTAACAGATCTTTAGCAATGAAACAGCTAATGATGTGTCTATTTGGCAGTGGTAATACAAGCACATATCGAAAACAGCGTGCAGTTATTTAGTTTCTTTTAAGGATATTTTAATTTTCCAACATGTTTGTTTCCTTAAAGGGATAGTTAGGCCAAAAATGATATTAAACCCATGATTTACTCACCCCCAAGCTGTCCGAGTTGCATATGTCCATCGTTTTTCAGACAAACACATTTTCGGATATTTTATACAATGGTTTACATCTTTCAGTTGATTAAATGTATTGTTACGGGGTCCACCCATAGTCCACGACCTTCAAGTCCAAAAAAAGTGCGTCCATCCTTCACAAATTAAATCCAAACGGCTCCAGGATGATAAACAAAGGTCTTCTGAGGGTAATCCGCGCGGTGTTGTTGTAGAAATATCCATATTTAAAACTTTATTAACGAAAATAAATACCTTCCGGTAGCGCCGACATCTTAGTCGCGTCCGCATTATTAGCGTAGTGTACGCACTTTTCTTAGTGACGTATGACAAATTGGGAGAGCGGGGGCACAGAGCAGCAGCAGAGCAGCCTCCGTATGCTGCGTAAGCTCTCATCCTGAATGTGGACGCGACTAAGTTGGCGGCGCTACCGGAAGGTATTTATTTTCGTTAATAAAGTTTTAAATATGGATATTTCTACAACAACACCGCACGGATTACCCTCAGAAGACCTTTGTTTATCATCCTGGAGCCGTTTGGATTTAATTTGTGAAGGATGGATGCACTTTTTTTGGACTTGAAGGTCGTGGACCCCGTAACATTACATTTAATCAACTGAAAGATCTAAAACATTTTATAAAATATCCGAAAATGTGTTCGTCTGAAAAACGATGGACACATGCAACTCGGACAGCTTGGGCGTGAGTCAATCATGGGTTTAATATCATTTTTGGCCGTACTATCCCTTTAATCTTCAGCATGAAATTCAAGTCATAGGGAACTAAGACATATCTCAAATAATATTTTAAATGTAAAAAAACGGACCGAGAAAATGAGCATATTAAAATAGGTAGTCACCATGGTAGTGCATAATGTTTGTGGTTGTTTAAGAAACTTGAATGGATTTAGCACTATTGGTGTAACAGATGCAGCCATTTATACTTCAATAGAAAGAGGTTACCAAGGGTTAACCTGTGCTGTGATATGAAGCAACATCTTTGATTAGATTCTCTAGGAGCATGAACAATCCTGCAAGCATCTTGCTTTTGAAAGCAAGTATATGGCATTGAAATGCATTGAAAGCATTTCTTTTGGTGGGGTAGCGATAGTGAAATATGCCCTACGTGTCACACTTCTGTGTTGACCTCATCTATCCTTTTTCCCTTAATCGGAAGTTAATAGATCAGCTTGAAGACAACAGTCCCTCAGTGATGATGTCATAGGACATACATGACTCCTGACAGTGAAGTGGGTGAGACTGGCTAAAGCCCTGTGCTTTGGATAGGCCCTGCCCTTATATTTATCTCCTACATTTGTATTTTGTGCGGTTGCATTTCCATTAGCTGTACTTCCAAAGAAAAATATTACTTTTTACACAGAGTTTAGCAACTAGCATGTCATTCTTGCGTATCACAATGTTATTTATACCTCTGTGTAGGACCTACCCATAGCAATGCGTCAATTCTATGCAGACCTGTGACTGTGCTGTGCCGTGATTGGTGTGCTAGAACCCCTCCCTCAGGTCAAAAAAAATCTGTATTGCATTTCCGTTTGCAGTGGATATTTAACAACTCTGGTTGCAACAAAGGGGCCTATTTACTGACATCACTGCTGGTGCTTCTCCAACAGCCTTCATAACAAGCTGCTGCTTTTTCAGCTTTTGACTTGATACAGGAAAATGCACACGAACAGCACGTCGACACAAACGACGATGAAAAATATAAATAAAAACTGATGCATAGTCTGTGGCATAGAGGCTCTGGTGTAGGTCCTTCGCAAAAGTAAAAATTGACTTTTAGTGCAGTGGTTCTCAAACTTTTTTGATGTGCGGCCCCCTTGTGTATGGTGCATCCCTTTATGGTCCACCCAGAGAAAATTTAGGACAAAAAACATTACATAACTTTAAATTTGAATTAAACAAAACATTAAATTATACAGTGCTGTTGGTTAGTAGTTTTATTATTATTATTAGGGGTGTCCTCGACTAAGGATTTACATATTCGAATCAGAATTGTCGAATCTTTCCATAGTCGACCGATAGTCGAATCATCTATGTTTGTGTGCATGCGTTGGGAGGGGGCCAGACCAGGTACAAATTGGTAACTTTTATTTTCTTTCACAAGCAGCACGCATAAACAACTTTCTGATAAAGTGACCAAAACTGTCTTTCAAGTAATAAACGAAGACAAAACTGAGGATGCATTTATATTTTTTTAAGGTAAAATGTAAGGCAACATTTGTTTAATTATTCCTCATAACATTTTAAAGCCACGATCTACAGAACATCACACAAAAATACATTTTGATAACTAAACCTAAAAAAATAACAAAGGTGATCCTGCCTTGGAAACTCCGGCTACAATTCAGTGTTTTTATTTAATTTGGAGATAGCGCGTCAAAGCAGTCATGACCAAAAAAACCCGACAAATGAGAAATGACAAATAATTTGTGATTGTGACTGTAAATGATAAAAACTAATCTTTATATACAATTCATTAAACGTTAATTTATAACAAGAAAAACACTGTAATTAATGATTATATAGACACTACGCGTTATTATTTAGCACAGAAATACCTGCTTGCTTGCTTTGACTTTGATCATCTCTGTATTAACTTAAGATACAGAAAGACCGGATGATATTATTTATTTAAGGAATCTCTTTGCTATCATTTGAAAGTGAACACCGCCCGACCATAATATTAAATCACAAGAAAGACATTCGTGTCAGGCAGAAATAGGTTCGGTGCAGTCGTGCAGATAGTTTCCGTTTCATCACCGAAATTTAAAAAAACGGCTTACCTGTTTTGTAGTTTAACTTTTGACAAGATAACACCTTTGTTTTAAATACATTTTAAAAACTTATACTCGTCGAAAAACATCCGTTTTTTAATGTTTAGTTTGATGAACTCCTAAATATGAGACGCAGAGAGCACCTTACCCGTTCGGCTAAATTACATGCGCAAGCATATCCAGCACGCAACAGCGCAACATCCATACAACGAAAAGCTATCCAAAATTTACATACTTAAATTAGATCAGAATTTACGTTTATAATAAATACAATTTTTTTAATAAAATAAGGTCAGAAGTAACAAAGTGCAGAACAAATATGTAAAATGCCTGAAGTGCACGGAAACAAAACACAAGCCAAATAGTTAAATCAGATAACCCAAAGTCATTCATAAATAAAATAAAATATAGAAATGATTAAAAGAACGAAAGGCATAATATAATTTGCCAGCTTTGTCTTTTAAATGTAGAAACAAAGAGGCAATGGTTTATTAACATAGAAACCTCTTATGCACGTGTAGCCCGGACACAGGGGTTCTTGGATTTATAAACGCATTTTAAAAATATTTATTGAAAGCTGCTACTTCACATATTATTTGCAGCATTATCATAATATGCAGTATATTAATATATTGTGAGAAAGATGTTATATGTGAAATCAGATAATGTGTGCACCCATATAAGGCCAAAATTGAATGATCCTCATTTCATAACACATCTGCGACGATTCGACTGTGAGATTGGTGGTCGAATCAGGCTTCTCCTATCGATGCATCGAATCTTCGACTATTCGGGGTCACCCCTAATTATTATTATTATTTTTTAGGTTTAATTACACAGAATTGATAATAAATGAATGTGTTTTATAAAATGTCATTAAACTGGGGCCCCCCTGGCACCATCTCAGAACAACTGCTTTAATGTATCTGTTGAATGATTTTACAGCCATTGCAATTGTCGTTACATCAACAATTCAATGGACTAGTTGGCAAAGGTCCAGTTATTGTTTGTTACATAGTTGTTTTTGAATTGTTTGTCCGGTGTGTCATAGCTCTTTATCTTATTTAGCTCTTTATTATTACACGTAGCACCTCACAGGTCTCATTGTAAAGGATTGGTGTTCTCTTACCATGCAGTCTTTGTTTATAATAACCACAACAGAGGCATCTGTATTTATAAGTAATGATGTGACTCAGTATTCTCCAGGTGCTCAACAAAAGATGTTTCTACTTTATTTACACATGCTTCCCACATTAAAGTGTATTCCTTCTTACACACCGAACTTCAAGATAACTTTTGTGTTTTATAACCAGAGATTTTGATATGTTTTATTTAAAAAAATAAACATTTTAATATTGAAATGTAAGACTGAATGTTGAGGAAAAAACTACTAATAAGAGCTGAGAATAAATGTACAGAATAAATATACAAATGATATGATGATACAGGTTGAGGTTGTTGACTGTCAAGTTAAAGTCTAGCCTGATTATTACTCCGATTTCTAAATAAATCTCTATTTTTCATCCCATCCCCTGTAATCAAACTTATTTGCATTGCTAATTGGCTTCTTTTTGACACTTTTCCCAGAATGCCCTCCTACGTTGGACAGCCCGACAAGTGAAGCTCGACCATTCGCTAGCAGCAGCAGACTAGCTGCCTTGAAAAAACAGAACGACATTGAATTGAAGGTGAAGCAGGGGGCCGAAAACATGATCCAGATGTATTCAAACGGCTCCTCTAAGGTGATCTACCATTTGCTTTTATTTAATGGCACTTTATGCTTAAGGCATTTCTCTACTGGTGATGTAGAATCCAGGATTCTGTTGTTTACAAAGCACTTAAGAGAAGACTAACTGTGAAGTAAACATATTGGCCTTCCCACCTACAGATGTGCTGTTTTTTAAATATTTTTTAGAAGTTTACCCAAAAATGACAGTTTTGTCATTATTTTCATGTGGACTGCGTGTGTCAAGTTTCAAAAAGACTTAAAAGTTGAAAGCATAAAATTGCCGCTTTGAATGAGGGACAAACCGAGATGGGACATACTGGGACATTTCACTGATAAGCCTCTCTTTTATACTTTTATAGCAAGCTATAAAATGATGGGCTACATTATATTCTTCAAGAAGACACATTTTGTGATCCACAGAAAAAACGTCTTTGATACAACATGAGGAAGATTCAGTGCTTTTTTGTGATAATTTTAATATTTTTAGGTGAACTGTTCCTTAAGGACACAGAAATGGAGACCAAATTTTTTTATTTAATTCCCATAATAGTACTAACTTGAATGTTGATAAATTTAAGTTTGAGGCTATTGTATAGCTTTTTTCTGGGACCATCTGGGCCATATTTTAGTGCAAATGCTGTAGTCAGACAAGAGTTGAATTAAATAAAATTTACTCTGTTAGACTCACTGATCCCAGTACAGCTATCTTAGTTTTCATGGCTTTTGATGTCAGAATGCAGTTCCTGTGACTTGTTTAATAGATTTGGCCACAGGAGCGTCTCCGTCTGCTCAGGATGTTGAGTGTTAACATGACAGGAGCACAGTGCCGCCCTATGAAAAATTAGGCTTGGGCTGATGTCAACCAGGAAATGGTTTGTAAACAGAGGTTTTTCCTTCTTGCACACCTCAGCGTGGTTTGGAGCGAATTTGTTTATCCTTTAGCCAGCTAGTCCAAAAGTGCTTCAAAGTCCAGCGTTAAAAAAAGTGTAATTACCAGTGGCCTGGTGAATGTCTAATACAGAGGAGAGAAAAAAATCACAGTTTAGCAGTAAAAAGATTTCCAGTCTGCGTTTATTTGTATGCCACATTGTTTGCATAGACTTGTGACAGTGTTGTTGATGCTGTTTTTGACCAATTGTTGACATTGTTGTCATTGCTTCACAGGACAGAAAACTGCTTGCAACAGCACAGCAGATGCTTCAAGACAGCAAAACCAAGATCGAGTTCATCAGAATGCAGATCCTGAAAGCCAGCCAAACCAGCGAACTCAGTTTTGACAACCAGGATGTTATTGGTAACACTCAAAGTTTAACTTGGTTATTTGGAAGGGATGTGATGAGACACTTACCTCACTAGATGAAACCAGAAAAGAGATGAGATTTTTTCACATTAAGAAATCCTCAATGATAAATAAATAAATATTCAGGCGTTTATTTAACTGAAATCACAATCTTTTGAAATGTTTGAACTAATCTAGAGCTGTCACTAATAATACAATCTGGAATCTGAGGGTGCAAAAAATTGCATCTAAAGTCCTTACCAAAACATATTACCAGTGATAATACATTTTTTTTAATATATATTTACCCTCGGAAATGTACATTCTGGAACATAAACTTTACTTATTATAATGATTTTTTTCATAAAAGAAAAATTTATAATTTTGACCAATTCTATCTATCTATTGTTGGCTATTGCTAAAAATTTACCTTTGCTACTTATGACTGGTTTTGTGGTCCAGGGTCTCTCATAATAATTGATTTAAAAAAGAAACTAAAAACCGTAAACGTGGTTTAACTGAACCAACATTATGTATTTTAAAGGATAAGTCAATTTTCTTAAAATAAATCCAGATAATTTACTCACCACCATGTCATCCAAAATGTTGATGTCTTTCTTTGTTCAGTCGAGAAGAAATTATGTTTTTTGAGGATAACATTCTAGGATTTTTCTTATTTCAATGGACTTTAATGGACCCCAATACTTAACAGTTTTAATGCCGTTTAAAATCACAGTTTCCAAGGACTCTAAACCAGGGGTTTTCAAACTTTTTGTGGGTATGGACCACTATTTGTAATCAAGAATTTTCGCAGACCACCTCGTACACTGAAAAAATGATTCATTTGAAATTAATAATTTTTTTAAGGTAAGTGGTTGCAATCAATTTATTTAAGCTACATTTAAACAAAAGTTTTATATTTTATTTTACTTTACTAATATTTTTTGTTTAAATGTAGCTTAAATAAATTGATTGCAACCACTTACCTTAAAAAAATTATTAATTTCAAATGAATCATTTTTTCAGTGTAATACTCATAATAAATATGTCTACACAAAGTCCTGAATTTATCTGCACCTCTAAATAAGCTTACTAGCACTAAAACTATAACTGGTCATCACATCAGTACAACATATTCTTAAAAAAATATATAATTTTATATTTTATTTTGCCTTTATGCGGACCACCTGCAGTCCCCTCACGGACCACTAGTGGTCCACGGACCACAGTTTGGGAATGGCCGCTCTAAACGATCCCAAACGTGGCATAAGGGTCTTATCTAGGGAAACGATTGTCATTTTTGGCAAGAAAAATAAAAAATATACACTTTTAATCTAAGCAGAGGAAGAAGATCCCCAGTTTAAGATTAATGTTAAATAATTGTGTTGTTTTTCACTTGTATTGAAATTGTTATTTTTTTTATTAAAACCTTTAAAACCCGTTTTCTTTTAGTCATGGAAGTAAAAAAACAGGCTTTTAATTGCTTTAGGCTATGTCCACACGAAGCCGGTGCATTCCCTATCCGATCATTTTTTTCCTTGCTCTAAAAAAATAATCCGTAAACACGAAACCACTGAAACGACTGAAAGCGGTGTAGTATATATGCCGGACCAGTATGGGGCGCTGTAATTCTGCCACAGATATACACTATACATGGAGAAGAAGACTTTGAGCATGCGCATAGCCAACGTATGGTGTTGTCCATTATCGCTTGTTGATCACCACAATTGCATAGACGCAATAGATTTTGCTGTAATAAAGCTAGTAGGCTTTAGTAGCTTCTGTAGCAAGAACACAATCACATAGTCCGCCGTTATTGTTGTTGCTGTTACGTGTGACGCTTCCGACACGTGATGTGATGACGTTTTCGCTTCACAAAATATACGGATTGGCTGTACAGACTAAACCGCAAGGGTGTCAGTTTCAGATTTATCCACTTTAAGACACGGTTTCAAAAAATAGCGGATTCAGTCTCCCAAAACGCCGGGTGAAACGCCAATACGATAACAAATTTATACGTATACAGTGATGCGCGTCTCCGTGTGGACAGCCCTTTAAATGTATGGCTTTCCAATATCATCAAAAAATAATTTACAAGTATGTAAGCAGGGTCAGAAATTAACTTTTTGGCTCACCTGCCACAGGGACTGGAAAAAGTCCACCAGCCAAGCATATTTTTTACCGGCCAGCCTTTTTGTCACATATACATTAATTTCAGTACATTTAATTGAGATAAGATGTTATGTTGAATACAAACATATAAAAAATTGTCCAGAGCAATATTTAAAATGTATAATAAAAAAATCTATAGATTGATCAAAATGTAATCAACTTTATTTGTATAGCACTTATAGAGTTTCAAAGGTTGGCTCACTCCCGGGAAATGTCGCCACATATCAGCAAATATGCAGCAGATAGCTGCAGACCACAAGTTAGCTGCAGTACTAGCTAGCAACAGACCGTCTCTAGTGCTTCAAGTCTTGCAGCACGGTTTACCCTCCGGCCCCCCGAGACAGTGTTGCGAGACTTGGAGCGTATAAATTATATTTCATTACTATTGTGGTATGAAAATCACCCACCAGTGTGGCGGAAAGCCTTTTGAATTTAGTCGCCAAACTTAAAATCTACCTGCATTTGGCGCATGGCGGGTGTTAATTTTGGACCCTGTATGTAAGAAAAGGTTTGTACTCTAAAAATACTTTATTTGTAACAAACAGGAGATAAAGAATTTACAAACGGCTCTCCGTTTCAGCACTTGCACAGCATCATGAGGTTTTTTTAAGCATTACTTAAAAATGTTTCTCATCTCGCCATATCCACAGGTACAGAGTCATCATATACAATAAATCTGTGAGGTAGCATTTAAAAAAAAACATTTAAAAACAGACGCATTTGTTTAAAGCAAAGCATTTATTTACTTACCAGGCTGCAGGTGAAGCAGCTCTTTGCGCCTTCTAACGTCTCATAATCGGTCCTCATTTATGTCCAAGAGACTCAATAATATTCTTTTACATTCAATCCTTTTATCTTTCATATTTAAAAGCGTTTTTGTGCTGCTGCGCATTCATGTCTGTGATAAGCAAACCCTGTTTGTCGTCCCGTTTATAGGTACATATTACTAATGCGCTCTTTAAATAACAAAAAACATATTGTGCCATTGACTTTAGACTTTAGACCAGGTTTTTGTTGGTCAATGGCGTAGTCTATTTTAGTTGCCTCAAAATAGCAACGCACCAACAATGCACTTGAACACACCTCGTTTTCAGACCAGAACGCCCATGGGCGCAAAAGGGGGCGCAAATGCATTTGCTATTTAAACAACGTGGCGCTAAACGTGAAAATTATCACTGCGCAGGGTGGAATCTAGCAAAAGACACTTGCCGGGGGGAGCCCCTCATCTTCCTCCGGTCGTATGACGCGTAATACGTCATGACGTCAAGAGGTCACGGATGATGCAAAACTACGCCCCAGTGTTTACAAGTGAGGACCGTTCCAACGTTGTTGTATGTCAAATGATACTAATTAATGTCTTTGTGTCAGTGTATTGTTTAAAATGGTCCGCAAATGTGCGTTTCATATATGTAACGTGACCTTTCTACGTCATTACGCAATTACATAAGGTCGCACTGACGCATCACACTGCTGGAGGAAGGCGAGAAGTTGTGGTTTAAAAGTGCATATTTTTTATTTTTCTTGTTAAAAATGACAATTGTTTTGCTAGATAAGACCCTTTTGCCTCGTTTGGGACCGTTTAGAGCCCTTAACACTGCGTTGAAACTGCCATTTTAAACTGCAATAAAACTGAGGACTGTTGGGTCCATTAAAGTCCATTAAAATGAGAAAAATCCTGGAATGTTTCCTCAAAAAACATAATTTCTTCTCGAATGAACAAAGAAAGACATCAACATTTTGGATGACATGGTGGTGAGTAAATGATCTGTTTTTTTTTTTTTTTTTTTAGAAAATTGACAAACAAATTCCTGCAAAGGGTGCCAACACCCTGGGGATTATTACTTTACTTTCATTTTACATTGAGTTCACAGGCTTTCTTTTGCCCAAACAATGTTTACATTTACTTAATCTTTAACATTTGGTCACTTCTTTACATTAGAAATAGTACAGCCACTACAATTTTTAAGCAAAATCATGCAGACATCAAATCATGTAGTAAGTAAAATTTATTATATAGGACTTTTCACAGATAAAAATCAAGTGCTAAATGTCCCAAATGTCACAAATGTAAACTCAAGGGCAAGGGTCTCTACATGTTAATGATTAACTTTCAAACACAACTCTCCTCAGACTTTACGTGCATTCCCAAACAAATATTATATGAAACACAAACAAAAGACAAAGTCAACTTTATGGCGATTTTATGAGACAGCTTCTTACCTCCACAAGAAATCTTGTGAGTTTGTTTTTTTATGCTTTTTGTCTAACCCCTATCATTTGCATTCACCAGATCATCAAGACACAAAATAATACACTACATAGCCATTAGTGTGCAAACAAAACCACATTCAAATGAATCGTTTTCAAATGACTAGCAGTTACATCAAAATTAAACATTTTAATTTTAAACCATTTTATTACTGTTGGCCGTACATTTTGTGCATGTTTTGTTTTGTTGAGCTACATAGTCATGAATATATAGAGCTGAATTGTGTTGAGGTTTTGCTTTGCTTGCATCCTATCTGATGTTGGCTGAGCTTATCTTTGTTACAGTATATATTTGCAGTGTTGGGGGTCACACTAATTGAAACTCATCTGTATTTGTACAGCCAAACCCATCATCAGTCCGCTGGACCTGCGGGTGGAAGAGTTGTGTCATCACACACGGATCGAGTATGCTGTGGCTGAGGGGGCCAAAAATGTCATGAAGCTGCTGGGGTCCGGGAAACTGGCTGAGAAAAGATCTCACTCTGAGGTATCTTCATCATTATTTAAAGTAATGTTTTTGGTCAGTTCACACCTGGTACTCGTGTTGTTGTTTTCTTTTCTTTCCATTATTTATTTCCCTGTTGTGATTCTGTATAAATCCAGGCCCAAGCCAGATTCAATGAATCCAGTCAGAAACTGGATCTGTTGAAGTATTCACTGGAGCAGAGACTCAATGAGCTTCCCAAGAACCATCCCAAGAGCAGTCTGATTATGGAGGAATTATCCCTTTTGTCCTCTCCAGCCCTGAGTCCACGCCAGAGTTTAATATCCACTCAAAATCAACACAGCACTGTGAAGAACCAGTACAGCACCAAGCCAGCAGCTCTCACAGGTGACTATGACAAAATCCCAAATTAAGATTTACTCTGGTTTCACATGCTACTTATAGATGCGCTCAGTAGTTTTTGTTTGTTGCTCTGACACCTAGTGGCCACATGTGGATTCACACAAAAGTTTCCTGTTCCTGAATCCATTGCAATATTGATGCAGTGTCCAATAATAGGTTTATCAATGTTATCTCAACCAGGATGGGGCTACACAATTGGCTTTTATTAGTCTATTAATATGGCATTAGTCTATTATATATTCTATTTTAGTGATTTCTTGATCATCTTTTTTGTGTCCCCATTCTGATCCACATCCTTTTAAGTATCAGTATTGGCCGATACTGAGTCCAGTATTTTCCTGCACACCTAAAATACATTAAGGTTATTAAAATTAACCCAATGAATATGCTTGAACGACAAAATGTATCTGCAATGCGTTAAGAAATGTGCATTAATCCAATCTCTTTTTTTACCGAGCCCCTAAGGTGACATTGGAGTAAAAAAGTCTAAAGTTTAGTTTCATGTGCTCACGCAAAACCTTCATGTGCAGAATTTTTTTTTAAGTTTAGTTTTGCGTGCTTTCATGTGCTCACGCGAAACTTTCATGTGCTCACGCGAAACCAGAATTTTTTTTAAGTTTAGTTTCTTGTGCTCACGTGAAACTATCGCGTGCTCACCTGAAACTATTGCGCGTGCACGTGAAGGCGAACGTTTTTTTTTCTCCAAGTCACCTTAGGGGCTCCGTACTTTCTCTTAAGTTTTATTATTTTTTTACAAAATAGGCAAAAAATGTATTTAAAAAACTTTTCATCTCTTCAACGTGAACATTTCACAAGACTTTTTTAAAGAGTAACTAAACCCTAAACCAACTTTTTTTAGTTAATGATCTGTAAGAATGATGCTTTATTAGTGCTGTTCATTGATTTTAGTAATTTTTTTGACATTTGGATATAAAGTGTTTCAATACTACAATATATGGTGTAAAAACGTCTGAGTGCTGCCCTCTTCAGGTTGAACGGTGGCTACTGCAGTTGAATTTTCCCATTGGATGTTGGGTCCAAAAAATGACTCGTGACGTAGGCAGGTTCAAGCTTACCACGCCCTTGTTACGATCTCACCACAAACTTGATACGAGCTTAGTTCGTCCCCTCTATCTTCGTTGGGATCTGCCCACTTTTCTTGCATTTTTCAAATATTGCCAGTGGGTGGAGTCAGGCTCTGACCAGGGGTTTAGTTACTCTTTAAGATGTCAAATAAAACTTTGTTTCCCCAGAGTACATATGTGAAGTTTTAGCTCAAAATATCATATAGATCATTTATTATAGCATGTTAAAATTGTCACTTTGTAGGTGTGAGCAAAAATGTGCCGTGTTTGGGTGTGTCTTTTAAAATGCAAATGAGCTGATCTCTGCACTAAATGGCAGTGTTGTGGTTGAATAGTGCAGATTAAGGGGCGGTATTATCCCCTTCTGACAAATTTCAACGACCTATTTTTCACATGCTTGCAGAGAATGGTTTATCAATACTAAGTTACTGGGTTGTTTTTTTCACATTTGCTAGGTTCATAGAAGCACTGTGAACCCAATTATAGCACTTAAACATGGATTTTCATGATATGTCCCCTTGAAATTTGTTGGAACAGAACTGTAAGTGCACAAATCTATGTTAATGCTGACATCTATTTGCTTAAACAGGCAAGTTAGAGGTTCGACTGATGGGATGTCAGGACCTATTGGACAATGTTCCTGGTCGGTCTAAAGCCACATCGGTGCCACTTCCAGGCTGGAGCCCTAATGAAACCCGCACATCGTTCATGAGTCGTGGGACACGCAATAGAGGAACCAGTGCGCGAAATCTCTCAAAGAACGACGACTTGTCCAGTTGAGTGGCCTTTCTGTTGGACAACAAAACGATTAATATAGCAAAGCATTATGGGAATTTGTATCTTGATTGTTTTCGTAAATTGATTTCTTTTTATCTTTGTCTCCAGATGAGATTAGTGCCGTTCTGAAGCTTGACAACACAGTAGTTGGACAGACCAGTTGGAAACCTGTCAGTAACCAGTCATGGGATCAGAAGTTTACATTAGAGCTCGACAGGGTAAATTCTCAATGTTTATTTACACATGCTGCATTTATAACAGTACAGAGTTTTGTTTTATACGACGTGGTAAATGTTTGCATCTACCATAGTCTCGGGAGTTGGAGATCTCGGTGTATTGGAGAGATTGGCGGTCTCTTTGTGCAGTCAAATTCCTCAGACTGGAGGACTTCCTGGACAACCAGCGCCATGGAATGTGTCTTTACCTTGAGCCACAAGGGACTCTGTTTGCAGAGGTAACTTTACAATGTTGTCTCTCACCGATCAATACTTCCTCACAAAGAGGTCTCTGATAGCCAGCCTAAAGCTCTGTGAGAAAATCAAAGAGGAATTCTTTACGCTCGGTGGCCCCTTCAACCCTCCAGCAGGTTTTCTTCAGAGAAACTGAGCCTAGTTAATCTTAAGTGGGATTGTGTGTGTTTTTTTCATGATATAAAAAGCATTTTTGTATTATAGGTGACCTTTTTCAATCCTGTTATTGAGCGGCGAACCAAACTCCAAAGACAAAAGAAAATTTTCTCAAAGCAAGGTAAAGCATTTCTGGACGAAAGTTTGTGCCTCATGGTGAAGTATTGTTTATTTTATGGGATACAAGATAACAATATTTTAGATTCTTAAAAGATTTAATCAGTCTATCTGAAATAAGTTCAACCAACGTGACCTTTAATTTTCCGCAAATAATGAAAGCTGCTGCTACTTTTTCTTTAAGACTCCTATGAAAACTCATTATTCTGCATACCACAATACCACTCCTGTATTTTTGTAATATATCATGAATGCCATCCACATTTCATATTTAACATGGAAAGATTTTGCTAATGACCAACTACATTGAGCAGTGTACATAGGCACACTATTCTACGTACCAGAATGCAATGCACAAAAATTGGCTTTATTTTTGTGACATCACAAAAGCTCATCAGAGAAAGTATTTTAGACATTTCAAAACATCAAGGAAATCTGCACATTTGAATGATTTTACTCGTAAGAGCAAAGTATTAAAAGGGATGACATCAACTTAAATAACTTTACAGGTTTGCATATTATAGCTGCCTCATATGCTGCCCCCAGGCTGTGGAACACACTCCCTGACCACCTGAGGGCCCCACAGACTACAGATGTTTTAAAAAAATCACTTTCCATTATAGGCACAATTATTATACATGTTTTTTATTTTAGCTTTTTTTGGTATACCACCCTGTCTGATGAGCTTGCAGTATTAAGATGATTGATTTGATCTGATGGTCGCTGTTGTATCTGTAGGGAGAACATTCCTGCGGGCCCCGCAGATGAGCATTGGATCCTGGGGCCGTCTGGTCTGGAGGTCCATTCCATCTCCAAATAACTCATTTAGTCCTCCAGCAGCAGAGTTGGCGGCTGATACCGGACACAGCAGTTATCCTGGAACGTCTACTTTGAGGAGGTATGATCACACGAACAAGCATACTTTTGTACATTATTATTGGGGATTTTTCAAGTAGCATACCAACAGGGTGGTCTTTAAAGGAAAACACCACCGTTTTTCAATATTTTTTTTATATATTTTTACAAAAGTTTTATTTTGTGCCACCATACTTACTCGTGTAACTACTCATGTAACAGTCTTTAAATAGGGAAAACATGGAAGTGTTTGATGGTTTCTAAATTCATCCCTGTTTGGAGCCATAGGAATGAATGTGGCTAAGCTAAATGCTAACACATTCACGAAGCACTGCACAAAGATTAAGTGCATGCATTGAAAAAAAGATAGGGATATATTAACTCGTCTAAGTTAAGGTCAGAACATAGTAAAATAATGAAAAACTGTGGTGTTTTCCTTTAAAAGCTTTAAAGAAAACTTGTGTCTTTTGAATTTTGTAATGTTCTGTTTCTTCGTGACCCATCTGGCTGTTTTTGTACACAAGATTGCATCTTAGCTAAACACCCCATAAGGGATGGGTTTCATCTTAAAAGTGTCTGGTGGTCCCATAACCAGCCTGATAACTCAGTTCAGCAACCAATCAACTACTTTATTTTGAAATCATGTATTTAAATGTCCCCAATGTTAATAAGCAAAATTGTTAGTTTATTTTTGTCAGCTGAGGTGTTTTATGTTGGTGTTTGGAATTGTGTACCCTCTGTAGTGACCCAACAGTGACAAAACTGGACTTTGACAGAGACGCTACACCAAAGCTTTACTCCCATGCTAGTATTAGAGAAGCACTGCCAGAGGACAAAATCCCCAGTGAAGACCGAGAAGAGGTAACATAACAGTTCATCTTTTAAACTAACTCTCTGGATGTAGATCTGAAGGTCACATTTCATTTATGTCATCTCGTTTGCATTTGAAAGTAAAGGGAAATGCCTTTGTGATTACCTTTTATTTAGCCTAAAGATATCACGCTATATTATCATCTTGTATAAATACCTGAACTGATCCTGGCATTCTTTCTCTTCAGGAAACTTTGAGCAACTTTGACTATATAAATAACAGGAATAGCATCATTGTTCAGTCTAACCTGGAAGAAGTTGTTGAGCACGAGAGCCAGCCATCAGAGTTACAACTCATAACCGACACAGACATAAGGTGAACTATGTTTTTCAGGTACAAATATTTACTCAACTTTAAATTAAAACTTAATTACTTAAAGCGTTTTCCTTCTCTAGGGAAGATGAAGAGGAAGAAGAACAATTTCACTTCAGTCTGAAAGACTTTAAATGTGTTGCAGTGTTAGGCCGGGGTCACTTTGGAAAGGTCTGTTCGACTTCTATTTATAATTACGTGCACTTGCTCAATTTCCTCATAAGATGTTACAAGCAAAATGATTGTCCTCGTCTCTATTAATATCTTTCTACTGTTTCTACAGGTATTGCTTGCAGAATACAGCATCACAGGTGAAATGTTTGCCATCAAAGCCCTAAAGAAGGGAGATATTGTGGCCCGCGATGAGGTCGAAAGGTAGATTTTGTCCCCTCGTTTGAAGAACGTGTATATTTCTGATTATTTGAAAATGAGACACATCATCTACTTCCACTATTTACTTTTTATTTGTCCCATTTTCCATTCTCCCAGCTTGATGTGTGAGAAGCGGATATTTGAGACTGTGAACAGCGTGCGTCACCCGTTCCTGGTGAATCTTTTCGCATGCTTCCAAACCAAGGAGCATGTGTGTTTTGTAATGGAGTATGCAGCAGGAGGAGATCTCATGATGCACATTCACGCTGATGTCTTCTCAGAGGAACGGGCCACGTGAGTGATGCACTATAATGTAACGCACTAACCTGATATTTCTTCAAACTAGGATTGTCAAAGGATTAATCGCGAATAATCGCATACAAAATAAAAGTTTGTGTTTGCATAATTTATGTGTGTAATTAATATTTATGTATGTGTGTGCATGTATAATTATAAGGGCTGTCAATAGATTATATAAAAAAAATATTTATTCTAGATTAATTTCATGATTGTCATGAGTTAACTTGCGATTAATCACACACTTTTGTCTGTAGGGCTGTCACGATTATGAAATTTGGCTGACGGTTAGCTGACTAATAAATTATGATGATTATTTGCCTGTTTTAGGGCTTTGATGATTATGATGATTAATTGTCTCTTTTATTGCTTTTACATTTAAGTAGTTTTTACAAACAAACCTGACTAAAAACAATACAGGTGTGCATTTTGAGCCAAAACAATGGCACTGATATACGTAAAGATATGTCAGTACAAGGTGGTTTTTAAATTAAGGCAGCTCAAACATGCAGGGAAACCGCCCCATTATGTTTGTCAATACCCTTGACTTAGATGAACATCAGATCACATTTTATGACAAATTTATTCAGAAAAATATTAATTTCCAAAAGGGTCACAGACTTTTTCTTGCCACTGTATATTATGCAAACACAAGCTTTTATTTTGTATGCGATTTAATCACTTCACATCCTCACATAAAACATTTGAAAATGTGCGTTTAATCTTCCTCTTGATGCAAGTTTGCTTTTGATACATTACTACATCTGTGTTTTTGGTCGTTGTAGGTTTTACGCAGCGTGTGTCGTTTTGGGATTAGAGTTTTTACATGAACACAAGATTGTATACAGGTATAAAAACTTATGATTTTTTTCTATATTCATTGTATATATGTGCCCCTGTGTACATTTGGACAAATTTCGATTATATTTGATTTTAAATTTAGTCTGCTCGCTTATAAAAATGTTATCCTTTCTGCAGAGATCTAAAGTTGGATAACTTACTGCTTGACACCGAGGGATTTGTCAAGATTGCTGATTTTGGTCTTTGTAAAGAAGGTAGATCTTTGTTTTTGTTGTTCCTGAAAGTTGTCCTGTACAGTCAGCAGAAAGAAACATATATTTTTACCGTTTCTGTTTTAGGAATGGGTTACCAGGACAGAACAAGCACTTTTTGTGGCACTCCAGAGTTTCTGGCTCCAGAGGTGTTAACCGAAACGTCGTACACGCGAGCTGTGGACTGGTGGGGACTTGGCGTTCTCATCTTTGAGATGCTTGTCGGAGAGGTCAGAGTTGATCCACATCTCCTTTTTGTGGTTATGGCGAAAGCCTTAGGCTCTGTTTATACCTGGTATTAAAGGGATGGTTCACCCAAAAATGAAAATAATGTCATTAAAGACTCACCCTCATGTCGTTCCAAACTCGTAAGACCTCCGTTCATCTTCTGAACACATTTGAAGATGTTTTATATTTAGTCCAAGAGCTTGTTGACCCTTCATTGAAAATCTACATACAGTATACTGTCCATGTCCAGAAAGGTAATAAAAACATCATCAAAGTAGTCCATGTGACATCAGTGGGTTGTTTAGAATGTGTTGAAGCATAGAAAATACCTTTAAAAATAACAAAAATTACGACTTTATTCAGCATTGTCTTTTCTTCTGCGTCTGTTGTGAAGCGCATGCGCGAGACTAAAGTCACGTGACTGCAGTGACATGGATGACGTACGACGCGGCTGACGTGTTATCTGGTGTACAACAGACGCTGAAGAGAAGAAAATGCTGAATAAAGTTGAAATTTTTGTTATTTTTGGACCAAAATGTATTTTTGATGCTTCAACACATTCTAACTGACCCACTGATGCAACATGGACTACTTTGATGATGTTTTTATTACCTTTCTGGACATGGACAGTATACTGTATAATGTACGTAGATTTTTAATGAAGGGTCAACAAGCTTTCGGACTAAACATAAAACATCTTAAACTGTGTTCTGAAGATGAACGGAGGTCTTACGAGTTTGGAACGACATTATGGTGAGTCATTAATGACATAATTTTTGGGTGAACTATCCCTTTTAGATGCGTTTTGGTCGATCGGATCACAAGTAGATGAGAGCGGCACATGTCCGTTCACACCTGATGTTTTAATCTGTCTCTTTTGACCGCTTCTGTCATGATTACCTCAAGGGAATGGTCTAGTCCCACATTGTCAGTAATATGTCAGAGTACCGCTGTTTGTGTTTTTAGTAAACATGCCGTAAAACGTTTTGTACATGTATATGTAAGGGCTTTCTTGGATATTTCAGAGCAATTGATAAAATAAGCTTATGCATTTTTTACATGCTTACAAAATAAAAGGCAGCCTTAAGACTGTGCCTGACACTGTGGGTTTGTGCTAGAAGTCTGGACCCATGTAAAAACATTGTTCTCTGGCCATCACACATTTGATCAATAGGCCAGGAATGGTTGTTCAAACACTTTGGACCACATGAGCATCTACACCTCAAAAGCAATCCGCTCGAATGCATTTTCGACTAAAGTGGATGAGCTCAAAACTTATGTATTTATTATCATGATCCTATTGGCCAAACCGCATCTAAATAGCAGGTGTAAAGAGGGCTTTAAATTACTGTGTATTTTTGCAAACTCGTTCGAGTAACCATGAATTGTATTTCCAGTATAACCAGTATTGCTGGTTTTATGTCAGTGATTTGTGTCCGTACTCATTACAAAACCCAAATTTTTCTGATTCATAGTCTCCATTTCCTGGTGATGATGAGGAAGAGGTGTTTGACAGCATTGTCAATGATGAGGTTCGCTACCCAAGATTTCTCTCAACAGAGGCCATATCCATTATGAGAAGGGTCAGTTTGAACTCACAAAATGTTTTTGCATTTTTGTGGGAAGATCAGCTTTATTTTAACTTTTTTCACTTTTGCCCACAGCTGTTAAGAAGAAATCCTGAGCGTCGGCTTGGAGCTGGTGAACGTGATGCAGAGGATGTTAAGAAACATCTGTTTTTCAGAGTAAGTGAAGAACTATCTCATCTGGCTTTCTAAAGATCGTTTCCCTCCTAATTATTTTTACCTTCATCTCTAGGATATTGACTGGAATGGACTTTTAGCAAAGAAAGTGAAACCACCATTTATACCCACAATCCAAGGATCCAGTGATGTTAGTAACTTTGACGATGAATTTACCTCCGAGGCTCCAGTGCTGACACCTCCCCGAGAGCCGCGACCCTTAAACCAGCAGGAGCAGGAGTTGTTCGCAGACTTTGACTATATTGCAGACTGGTGTTAGCAACACACACAAACGGATGCAAAAATGTGAACCCCACCATTTTATCTACTCGCAAATGTCCTTGTTTTAGGATTACCACAAGCCCATTTGAATTTTAACGCGATGAAGAAACTTCTATGTATTTTTACCACCAGATTCAGGTCTAGTTCATCAGAAACGACTGAGCATAAGCACTGATAGTGAAAAAATGTCATGTCAAGAGGTTTTTAACTATAATGGACTGTCTTAATGTACAAAGCTCATTGTATTGTACCATCATGTGATCAGGTGCATTAGTATACCTCTGCTATCTGACGCCCCCTTGTGTTCTGGATGTCATTTAGCCACATCCACATTTATCTTAGCTAATAGATTTTCATCAGACATGCTTCAAGCATGATTATCAGTGACCATTGATTTTTTTTTATGCTTTTGTATTTACAATGTGACTGGTTAAAAAGTAAGTCAAATTTTGATGTTAATTATTTGTGAAGCGTTATAAAGCCATAGACAGATGATAGGTACCTACCATCAAATTGAATGTAAAATGCATCACCATTACCAAAACAGACATGATCCCTAGACAGTTTTAGGCAACCTTACCTATACCCCTTACTGTGCAGTATTAAACTATTATGATCGTGTAACTGTAAGGTTACAGTGAAAACTACTATAATTGCAAATAATCGCAAATATGGCACAGTGGTCTTCTTGAAAAGAATCATATTTTGGTTACCAGGCTTAAGCTGTCAGTGGATTTATTTGTGACAGGCAATCACATTACCTCATTACTTGAGTTAGGGGTTAGTTGTGGCTGATAACTAGTGGAGATGAGGCATAACAGACTGGAATCTATACCAACGTCAAAATATATAAGTAATTATAGATTTTAAGCGGCCTAGATGCTTATTCGGGGAAAATCATCAAAATAACCAGGATTGTAGTGAGCAATAAAAATGGATGGGGTATATGATACTTAAAAGTATGGTATGTAGACTACACTACATAAACGCTATCAAGCTGGAAGCACTAATTCTCTCTTTTTTCTTTAAATTATCCATGGTTTCTACCAATTACTTAGCATGATGCAAAGACAAATGTTTAAATGGTACACAACCTTAAAGTTCAACTTGACAATGGTGTAAATAACCAGTTCTTCTAAAACTGTTGGCCATCATGAGTGGAAATTAAATGTTTATATATAAGTAACAACTGTTGTTAGTCTCTTTGCAAATTGTTGTAAATGATTTATTGTCACTTCAAAAAAGGTTCTGTGGTGTTTCGGGAATTTTTTTATAATAACTGAGCTGTAAGTACAAGAATAAGAACACAAAGAGAAACCTCTGCTTCACATTATTTAGCCTTGTAACATTAAGAAGGGGAAATAATAAAATCATTCATTGAGCTACACGCATTATGCTTTCACAAAGCTCAAAGTATCTGTAAACCATTTTTGGGGTGTCCGAGATGTTCGACGTGCTTTTCTGAAAAGCATTTATTTAAATTACTAAATATAATGCAAACAAGCTAACAAAATAATCATTTCCTAGAAAAGAAAATGTTTACAGTAAGAAATATGCCTAGTTGCAACCACCAATCAAATTCTCACTTAGACATATATACAGTTTATATACACAAATGAAAGTACAGCCTGCAATCTGTGTTAAACCTTGGAATGTGTCCTCCGTACTTTGTTGAATACCTGCCATCGTCTTTTCAAAAAGCTTGTCTCGCTTCACAGGGAAGAGTAAACCATGTGAATTTCAAAGAGAAAAGGGCAAAAATTCTTAAAGTACAAAGAGCAGTGTGTGTATCACAGGTGTTTACAGCTGAGGCAGTTTATCCACCGGTGTGTCGAATTTGAAGTCGGGAGGAAAGAGATCAGCAGCGCGGGGGTAGACGAGTCGGTAGGACTGACGAATGGTTACATCTGCCACTCCTGCAATGTCCCCAATTTCTGCAAGAGAGAACGATCATTTCTTTATAGCATACTCAAAAATAAAACACCTTTTGTTTTTATTCAATTAATAGTTTTAGCAGTCAATTACACATTTTTATGTTCCTTTATCAATTTCACATGCTTAAAGATTAATAATAAAGGGTACAGTTTACTAAACATCTTCCTTGAAGTGGACGTAAACCAACAATACATACTAAATAATTTTTAAACTTTTAAAGGGGACATTTCACAAGACTTTTAAGATGTAAAATAAATCTTTGGTGTCTCCGAAGTACGTAAGTGAAGTTTTAGCTCAAAATACCATATAGAATCTATATATTATAGATAATTTATTATAGCATGTTAAAATTGCAGGTGTAGGTGTGAGCAAAAATTTTCAGTTTTATGATGTGTCCTTTTAAATGCAATGACCCATTTCTAATGTTAATGACCTATTTTCTCACATGCTTGCAGAGAATGGTTTACCAAAACTATCTTACTGGATTTTTTTTCCACATTTTCTAGGTTGATAGAAGCACTGAGAACACAATTATAGCACTTAAACATAGAAAAAGTCAGATTTTCATGATATGTCCCCTTTAACCTGTTACACTCTGAGCAATTTTTCTACATTTCCGCTTGAATATGGCACGCCGAAATGTAAAAGCCCCTCATCATATCCACATACAGTGGAGTAAATGTAAAATTTTGATGTAATTTTAAAGGAAACCCCTCCAAATTTTATAAAACACTGTTAAAAATGTTAAACATGGTTGTATGTGTTTTCAGTCTTCTAATAGTCTCAGCCTCAGACGTCACGCCCAAAGACTGTTGGCTAAACGTCTGATGTTTTTCGTACACTTTTCTGGAAACCCTTTGAGAATGTCAAAGTCGTCTTTGATTGGTTGAAATAAACCGTATTTCCAGGAGACGCAAGTGTCGCGGTTAGTTTCGGTCCCTGGAAAACAAAGCTCTGACGTTGCATTGAGGAAGAGAATCAGTCGTGTTCAAGTGCAAATAATGACCAGTTATCATGATCAGCTAAACATTGGATTCTCAAGTTCGGGTTATAGACTTTCTAAAAGACGTCCAAGTGTTTTGCTTGAGGCAGTTAGTGGAGTCAAAAAGTTTGGTTCTCCTGAATTGCTTGTAGGTGTTACAAAGTGAAGAGATATGCTTCAAACAGACATTTAACGATTGTTGGATATGTAGCCTTATTCCTGAGAGTGAGAGCTTTCATTTGATATAAGACTTGCCCGTGTTTGTCATACTTGAAAAATATGAAATATGTGAATATTAAATGATATAAAAAATTGGGGGGGTGATAGTTTAAATTTACTGTAAATAACTTTCTTACAGTAAAATATATGTCAAAGTGATGCATATCTGCAGAAAGTAGAGATTCTAAGCTTTCAAACAGTATCTCATATGGGGTACTGGGTCCATGACAGACCATTAAAGTCATATTTTATATTAAGTAATAATAAGTAATTTGGGACCGTGTACAGGGTCCGCAGAGTTAAAGAAGTTAAATAAATATGACCCAGGCCAAATCATGCGTCACAGTTTCTTACCCTTCTGTGTTTTCTTCTCAGCAGATGCTTGAGAGGCCATGTAAATAGCTGCCGCAGCGACTGAGATGGGACTGCGTCCCGGAACCAAGTCCAGTTCCACAGCCTTCCTGGCGATGTAGGTGGCCGCCATTTGTACCTGTTTGGGCAAACCCAAGTTGGAGCAGAAACGAGACATGAAGTCTCCAGTTGTAATGAGGTCCACGCTGGTCTCCAAAGCTTTCAGGATCAGCTTGAAGCAACGACCAATCTCCTTCTTGGAGATTCGTGACACAGCACAGATTTCTAGGGTGAAGGGAGTTTTTGGATTATTTAAAAGAAATACAGTAAGACTTGTTTAAAATATCAATATTATGGCATCCTTTAGTGAGCTAACTGCAAAAAGGAGTAGTTCACAGAAAATTTTAATTACACCATAATTTACTGATCTAAATGCCATGCTAGGTGTATATGACTTTCATTTCTTCAGCTGAACACAGTGTTACTACTAAATAATATCCTGGCTCTTCCTAGCTTTGTAAAGGCATTGTATGGTACCCAATTGTATTAAATCATCAAAAAGCCTATCATTGGTTTACAAGTCTCATGACTAGTCATCCTATGCAAAACACACGAGAACCAATGATCGTCTTACCGACATAGAGCCTGAATGCCACCAATTTTCATCTAGATGTGTTCACATTCTAACGTGATGTACTGATTGCTAAATATGCTCAAAATACAAAGCATTTTCTTTGACAAACGTATCATTTTGCTTCACAGGCCCACTGGAGTTGTATGAATTCCGGTTTTGTTGACGAATGATTTGAAAAACTGGGTACTAATAAATGCCATTACAAAGCTAAGAAGACTAAAGACTCTATATCTCTAAAGGTGTTAAGCTAAAGAAAGGAAGTCATATACACCTAGGGTGGCATCAACCCCCCAAGAACCCCTCTCTCTGTTTCCAAAATATGGTCTCTGCTCTCTTTTCAGAGTTGTGCATATTCATCAAAACAAAACTGAAACGATGGTGAAACGTCAAAAGACCAAATGTCTGACTCACGACCCAATGACTCATTAGAAAAGATTCACTTTAATGAATGGACTGATCTGTCCAACAGTGAACTTACGAGACGTCACTATCAATGTGTTTATAACAAATCAGTCACTCAGTCAAATAAAAACGTAGTGTGCTTCTTACATTTAGCATGAGTGGTCACTCAGTAAGATAGTTTACAGGTTATTTATGAAAATATACTACAAAATAATTGAACATTTTTGTGACAAATGTTACATCAATATTTCACCTAACATTTTAATGCTAACAGCCCAATGTGACAACCACAATGTTTTCATAACCTGCTTTACATCAATTGAAGAAATGTGGTCAAAACAGGTTAAACAGGGCGTGTTCTTAAAACAGTTCAACTGTCAAATGGGTTGAAAAACTTTAGTTTTGGTAAAAACAAGCATTTTTATATTAGCCAACACTGCAACATGTGGCAACAAGGCAGACCTCCATTTTGGAAATGTTGTAATGGCAATCTAAAATTTACACAATGTCACACGACTAAACCTAAATGTGGCATAAATACAATTTCGGGACTCCTCGCATTAAAAGTCATGAATAAAGCTTTAAAAGGACATTTCCAGGTCCAATTTTTCGAAGAACTATTCCTTGATGTTAACAGCAATGTAGACTTGGGTAGATAAAATACATTTAGTGTATGAATTGCCACAATGGAAAGATGATGGTGCTTCTTACCTTTAAATGTTCTGGGGACACCCTCCTGTCTGCAAGCAATGTAAAGGCAAGCTGAAGCTATTGCATCATTACTTCTGCCTTTCAGGCTCTTCTGTTCATAAACTTGTTTAAACAAATTGTTTGTTCGGTCCTAATGGAAACAGAGAAAAGATGTTTTAAACAAGTTGCACATCACTGGAGAGAATGGATTTTAATAATGAACAGAGAGCGAGACACTTACTATGATATTTCTGGGAAGGTTGATCCTGTCAGCCATGGTGGTGATTTCTTTGAAGGCATTCAGCATGGCTCGATCAGAGCTGCTCATGGTTCTACGATTCTGATACTTGGAATTTCCGAACTCATCAAAACTTGCTGCACCTGTTCCCTGGAAAATCAAAGGTTGAATTAGCTAGATACATTTTAATCTGACAAAAGTCATTTGGCAAATGAGTCTCCAAAGTTACTTACTTTGCTGATCATGGTGGTGAGGTCTCCTCCGTTGAGGAGAGGGTTCTGAGCATCACCAACACGAGAAGGATCTTTGGTTGCCTTCTCATTAGTGAATGTTCTCCACTCTGACCCTACATCAATTACACGATCGCCTGAGAACAAAAGTAACATGTGTTACATTGTGTTTTTTTTATTTCAAATGACAAGTGAGTAATGAATTAATGCTCCATTTCTGTAAGAGGTGGAACATCAGAGAGCATCATACCTACTACGAGACCACACTCTGGACAGATCATGTCTCCTGCCCTGTAGTCCTCCACCAGTTGTGCATCTGGGTGATTGGGACATTGCACTTTAGGAAGAGTAGAATCTCCACTGTAACAGAAGGAGAAATCGAGGAATTCACACGAACTCTAATTAGTAAGTCCATTCGCAAATTGTTAATTACGGAGATAACAGAACAAAATAACAGTGTTAGAGGTGACAGACTTTAAATATAACGTAAACAGGAAACATCTCACTAGCTTTAGTTTAGATTAACAACAACAGACATTGTCAAGGTTCAACTTTGCTGTTTGAAAGATTTGATTTACAAAAACCACTGAATATGATGTCAGCTGGGATAAAACACTATAGGCCGTTTCAGCAGCTCATCACGAGCATCTTTCTAAACTTGTTTATTAGACAAATGATCAATTGAGAAAACTTTAAAGTGTCCATCTTGTTTCTGAGCTAGGTGCAGCTAGCGTCGTTAGCCATGTGATGTACGACACTACCGTAACTAAACATCACTCCGAAACCACACCTTAAAAAAAAACATCTGAAAGCGTTGTTTGTGAGAATATTTGTTTTTGAAATCAACTCTGGTTGTCATTTCAAACTATGACAAGCAAACGTGGGCTAGCATTAAATGACAACGTCTACGTGTTAGACAGCTGCCAACCTTATAAACAGTCAACCGACAACAAACTGTGACCGACTGTAAACGCATAAGTACAAACCGGGAAAGTTCAACGCTCCGCATGTCATGACTCTAACGACAAATATCAGAGACACATAAACCGAGGATTAAACGTAAAACATATTACTAACCGGCTCGTCGACGCCATATTATTATTCTGCCCGCTGTTCACGGCGGTGACTCTTTGCTAGTAGAGACAATGGACGTTCTCCACTCCTATTTATAGGTTTTCCAGGTCACGTGTAAAGGTTAGATACGGAAAGCCACAAGTACCAAACTTAATGTAAAAATTCTAAACACTGTCGATTATAAATTTGGTTTATTCTAGTCAAAACACAGGCAAACATATATGGAGTTACATTCTGTTTCATGTCATAACTTTAAAACAACATATTTATATTTTCTATTTCATTGAGACAAAATATTTAATTGCTTAACTGAAATGTTTTTTGTAAAAAAAAATAAGCATAATAAATGAAAAACTACTTAATTAATTAATTTCCATAAAACATTTTTTTTCTAAAAATAAATAAATAAATAAAGCAAAATAAAAGTCATTGGTTTATGTATAGACTTCACGTGCCAGCCAGTCATGACTCATGAGTCACAACTATGAGTAATGTCTCTGTCCAGCAGGCCAAAGCATAATTTACTGATGGATACATCAAAGAATAACTTATATCATTTTAAACCAAAAACTTTTCTCGAAAAGAACAGACTAATTCTTTACATAAATGGACTCATACCCAGCACTGGCATAAGCTGTTGTATTTTATAGAATTAAAGTACCTGTAAAAATAGGACAATACACCTATTTCGTAATCATGTGTCATCTTTAAACTATTCCTTACATTTCTTTTTTTAATTATGTTGTTACCTGACCTTAAATGAAAAATGACCTTATAATTATGAAAATTATAAACAATCACTAAATATTTGATTCATAAATAATTTGCTTTAAATGATTCACATGTGTGTAATGTCATAAAAAGCTTAGTAAATTTCAGTTGAAATGTTTTATAAAACAAGGGCTGGGCCCATTATAAGAACTCTCCTAGGCTTTTCAGTGGGATAATTTGTTCCTTTTTAATTAGACCCAAGAGAACAAAGGAAGCAAATGGACTCATCAATGTATACCAGTTGCACTGTGACTGGCAATGGGGCAGCAGAGAAACCACATATTTTCTAAATCTGTATATTTTACTTCTTCTACAAAGCATTATAAGCATTGGTGGGAAAGGTAATGGCAATAAAAGAGGGAAAATTGATTCTGCTAATGACAGCAAAAGAAAGATCTAATATCCTCTTACAAAATAACTGAAACCACAAGAAACCATCTAGTGGTTTGGCTAAGGCATTTCCTCAAATAACCAGCAAGCTTAACAAAGCTTAGCATCTGGGTCCTAGTTTCCTCAAAATAAAAAAACAAGAAGCGCAGAACGTGTGGTGAACTGCGTGTGTTTTTAATTCTCAGCACAGAAGTCTCCACCTATAATTGGATGTATACAGATTTGTGTTAAAGCATCGTCTTATGTGCTTAGACGACTTCGTGAGAGTTCATCATTAACCTTTACGCTGTGCTCATACAGTAAGCGTTATTGGCATCGTCCAATGAACTGCGCAGTTGACGAGCGGAACAACTCCGTCACTGACGGCATAACAAGTCAGAGCAGGTCAGACAAAACTCACATATTTCAAAGCGCTCTCTCTCTCTCTCTCTGAGTACAAACGTCGCTGGACATGTATGCGGTTACCATGAGGATATCGTGCTAGAAGAGGATTATTGGACGCCGCTTTTGCGTTCGACTATGTAACGTTAGTGTTTTCCCCCCAAGGATATCTTTTTGACAAACCTTCCGTCTACACATGTCAATCAATATAAAGACAGACCGTAATCTTCCATCCGCGTGAAACACGCTAACTCAAGCAGTAAGTGCCAGACATTTTCATACGTATTTCTTCATTGTAATTTGCGCCAGTATTCCCCCAGGGGCTAGTGCAATGAAGGTTATTCCAGTTCACTTTTGTGTTTTGATTCCTACGACGTCTAGACCTACCATTTTGGACATAATATAATAACGTAAATATTTATTTATTTTGACCTCAATTTATCTTAGCCTGCTAGGCACTTTTGTAAAACCCCCTGTGGTCGTGGCCTTGTTTGTTTGGCTTCAATTTCTTAAAATCCATAAATAGTTAACGAGTATAATTCTAATGATTAACAGCAGTCAACCGGTCAGAGAAAATAGAAGCTAGGAACACGAGTAACTTTCACCGTAATATATTTGATAGGTTAAAATGTTTAACCCTAGACGCAGGAAATGTGATTTTATCACATGCCACACAAACATGCAAGAATTCGCACAGAAGTGCAATTTAGACATTATCTCGCGATGCTACGGTCTTTTTATGTTGTAACTTGAAGCCACGTGCGGTTGGCAGGTGTTTGTCAAATCGTGCGTCAGTAACGTCCACTGTGTATTGTACGTGGATCACACAAAGGGTAACCCTACTATAAGTCTAGTCAGTATAGTGAGAACTGAATAAAGTAATAAAAAAGAATAATTTTATTATTATTTAAACACCTGATGCTTTGATGTGTGCAATTTGCATAAATGTGATGCATGAGATTGTGGATGTGTTTTGTTTGTTCAAACATGCACTGACTGCGCTCCTCTTTATTGCAGAGATGTTTAGTCTCACTGAAGTTGCATCCCTTAATGATATCCAACCAACCTATCGAATTCTGAAACCATGGTGGGATGTATTTATGGATTATATTGGGATAATAATGTTGATGTTAGCCATCTTTTCTGGGACTATGCAGCTATCCAAAGACCAAGTGGCATGCCTTCCCAATTTGGAGGAAAGTGTGAAATTACAGTGCACAGGTCCCGACACGACACAAGCTCCGCATGAGAGCTCAACTTTGGTCGTCGGCACATCCGTCGCACCGACTAAAGATCTTCCTCACAGCGTTGCTCAAGAAATTCAAAGCACTCAACCTACCTCCTTGAATGCGAAAAGTGCATATACTGAACCTCAGCCCAAAGGACGTAAAACAAACCTCGATTATCAGCAGTATATTTTTGTCAACCAAATGTGCTACCATGATGCCTTACCGTGGTATTCCAAATATTTTCCATACCTTGCACTCATACACACCATAGTGCTGATGGTAAGCAGCAATTTTTGGTTCAAGTACCCAAAAACCAGCTCAAAGATTGAGCATTTTGTTTCCATTTTGGGACGATGTTTCGAATCACCGTGGACGACGAAAGCTTTATCTGAAACGGCTTGTGAAGACTCCGAGGACAAAAAGCAGAGGTTCACAGGTGGTGTGGTTTTCCAGAAACACCCATCGGCGGATGGTAAGGAGGACAGCAGTCAGTCTACCCCTTTGATTGAAACTCCTTCAGTGCAGTTTCCCACCGAAAGGCTCATCGCAGAAGGGCCCAGCCTGACCATTTTGGACAAAAAAGATGGAGAACAGGCCAAGGCGCTTTTCGAGAAAGTGAGAAAATTTCGAGCTCACGTAGAAGACAGTGACTTCATCTATAAACTTTACGTGGCTCAAACGGTGATAAAAGCAGTGAAGGTCATTTTGATCTTGAGCTATACGTCAACTTTTGCTGCGAAGATCAGCTTCTGCTATATATGTGAACCTAAAATCGAAAAATTGACCGGTTATGATCAATTTTTCTGTACACACAACATGGCGTTCATGTTGAGGAAACTCCTCTTCACCTTCATGGCTATGATATGTCTCTATGGACTGGTGTGTTTGTATACGCTGTACTGGCTCTTCAGGAGACCACTTAAAGAGTACTCGTTTGAAAAAGTCAGAGAGGAAAGTAGCTTCAGTGATATTCCTGACGTAAAAAATGACTTTGCATTTCTCCTACATATGGTAGACCAATACGATCAGCTGTACTCCAAACGTTTCGGTGTGTTTCTCTCCGAGGTCAGCGAGAACAAACTACGAGAAATTAGCTTGAACCACGAGTGGACGTATGAAAAATTGCGTCAGCATGTTATATGCAATGCTCAGGACAAACAAGAGCTTCACCTCTTTATGTTGTCAGGCCTACCTAATGCTGTATTCGACCTCACTGATCTGGAAATCCTCAAGCTGGAGCTTATTCCTGAAGTGAGGATTTCAGCCAAAGTTTCTCAAATGATAAATCTACAGGAACTGCATCTGTTTCACTCCCCCGCCAAAGTCGAACAAACAGCTTTCAATTTTCTCCGTGACCACCTACGATGTCTTCACGTGAAGTTTACTGATGTTGGAGAAATTCCATCGTGGATTTATCTGTTGAGGAGCCTCCGGGAAATGTACCTATTTGGTAACTTAAACTCCGAACACAACAAGATGATTGGTTTGGAGTCACTAAGAGATCTAAGGCACCTAAAGTCATTGTATCTAAAAAGCAATCTTAATAAGATACCCTCGAATCTTACAGACCTGTCACCGCATCTCACCAAATTGATGATTCATAACGATGGAACCAAGTTATTGGTCCTAAACAGTCTCAAAAAGATGACCAATCTGCTTGATTTGGAACTCCATAACTGTGAGTTGGAAAGGATTCCTCATGCCATCTTTAGCTTGACTAACTTGCAAGAACTGGATTTGAAAACGAACAATATCCGGACTATTGAAGAGGTCATAAGCTTTCAGCATCTGAAGAGATTGTCGTGCCTCAAGTTGTGGTTCAACAAAATCATCGCTATTCCACCATCTATAGGCCTGGTGAAGAATCTCGAGTCACTGATTATGTGCCACAATAAATTGGAGAGCCTTCCCCCAACTCTGTTTCATCTTCCCAAACTGAGGCACATAGACCTCAGCCACAATTCTATCTCAAGCATACCAGTTGAGATTGGAAATCTTCAGAACCTTCAACATTTTGCCATCACAGGGAACAAGGTTGTGGTTCTTCCCAATCAGCTGTTTAAATGCACCAAACTGAAAGTTTTATGTGTGGGCCACAACAGCATCACCTCCATCCCAGAGTCGATTGGGCAGTTGATACAACTGACACAGCTTGAGCTGAAAGGAAACTGTTTAGACTCCCTTCCTTTCCAACTTGGCCAGTGTCGCCTTCTTCGCAGAAATCTTCTCTTTGTGGAGGATCATCTTTATGACACGCTGCCTCTTGAGGCGAAGGAAACAATCAGCAGAGACTGATGTGGCATGAACGAGTGACTTAAAAAAGGGCATTAAAGTGGAAATTAAGCAGTCAAGTTTACATTATTTAGTAAACAGATTTCCACTTTAATTTAAAGGAAAAAAGGATGTTCAGAGCAAAGGTGCCATCTTTGTACCACAGCATGTGATGTCACAGTCGGTTTGCTCCGCTGGCCAGTGAAGTAATACAAGCATTTTCTTGCTTTTTAAGCACGCGCTTGTTTTCAAATAGAGGAAGACGAACTTGAAAGGCATGTTGAAAGTCCAATTGGTTATGCATGTGAGCTGATACATCGAGGGGACCGTCATTTTTACTTTGAAGACAGGAAGCAAATACTCTTGTGTGGCAAAATCTAACAGTCAGGAACATTGCACAAAACAGCTTTGGGTTTGCTAATGTTTGCCTACTGCAGACTCTAGTGCTTACTGTTAGTTATCTAGTTAGTTACAGAAAGTATGCTTGATTTGTTTAAATCATTGCCTATTTATCTGTATTGTTATTTATGCAAATTTTTATTACTACTTTTAAAAATGATATACGTTAGTTGATGCAGGTTATTATTATAATTTTTTTTTAACTTAATTACTACAAAGTCTGATCATGTTTTGTTATATTCTGATTTCTGAAATCTGGTTTAAGATCAATTTAATCAAGATACTGATTTACAGTATCATTACATAATCAAAATGCCCCATACATATTTAAAGGGAAAACTATATCTTATTGCATACTAGGCATGGGCCGTTTTTTTTATATTTTATTTTTAAGCAACATATGTGCCCGGTGAAAATAAAGCCTTTTAAATTATATACATTTCTTTCAAAAAAATATTTTTGTAATATTAAATGTAAATTACATGACTTAATGATTTAATAAATTTTGTGTAAACCCAGCTTATACCTTGCAAACGGTATTACAGAAAATGGTGGTGGTTTTGAAACCTCGACTGTTTAAAACCTCGGTATACCTTGAAACCGGCCCATGCCTATGCATACTGTTACAATATTATTAGCCTCTCGAACCCATAGCAGCTTTCGCTAGTAAAGGACTAACCAAGCGGTCATCTGATGGATATGTAAAGCAAATAATCACAGTTCAGCTCGTTTTCTTGCATACCGTTAAAAACATGACACACGGCATAACATACATAACTAAACCAATCAGATGAGGACTTAAGTGTTTTAAATTTTGTGTGTCTTATGCACACACAAGTCCACCAGTCCATGGGCTTTTTTGTATTTATTTTTTTCCTGCCAATTTAGGAGTCAGCATTTCTAAATAAGTTATACAATTATAAAGACATGATCTGGCTTGAAGAAAGACATGATGAATGTTTAACTTTTCTGTTTTGCAACAACAGCAATATTTCATCATACCGTTTAGTGTGAAGATATGCGTTTCCTTTTGTTGAGTCTTTGCTGATAAGAGACATATCAAGGATTGAGGCTTGGCATATGGGAGGATGTACACCCTGCACTTCTCTTGATTAGAACCATGGTGACTGTTTAAGCTGCCTGGGGTTCACTGGCCCTACTGTATTAAAACTGCCTTCAAAATTCTGCTGTAATTATTGCCTTAATATTTTTGCTTTTCTGATTCTTGTTGCCATTAAATGTTATGCAAACTAGATGCAGATTTTTGTTACAAGTAACCAATTAAACTGTTTGAGCAACAGATTAACCCCAAGTTTGATTAATGTGCAATACTGTGATGAGACACAAGGGTCAAAGAACTCTGCAGCAGTTGTTTTCAAATGATGGGTCAGCACCAAAAATAGCTTATGTACAGCAACACAACAATACTAAATGCAAACAGTCAAATGTAATGAACCGGATGCTCATAAATTATTCACATTTGTCACATTGCCTGCACCATGATTATAATTTTTCTGTCAGGTTTTTAAAGTTCATGGTAAATTTGTAACTCTGCTGTGTTTACTTTTATACAAAAATATGTTGGTAGTGCATTTGGTTGCTTCTTGATAGTAAATTGTAAAATTAGATTTTTTTACAGTAAAACCAAAATCGAAAGAATTACAGTATTCAGACTATACCTGCTATGCTGCTCCATACGTATATGTTTGTCTTGTGGGTTTAGAGAGGATTTATGCACCCCTCTTACATTTGTTGTTGTTGATAATACCCCTTGACATTTGTACATCATGATAGATTGAGATATATTTGACAAAGTGAGTCATATAATTGTACAACAACTCAAATAAATCTGGAAGAAATTCTTATCGGAGTTTGCCTATTCATATAAATTTTATAAATGTTTTCAGAACTTACAATCGTATAAATCCCCTGTGAAAAAGCTTTAACAACGTAAAGCACACCATGTAACAGATATCACTAAATGTCAAATTTAAGTGATAGACAAAATGCTTAGTCTTCAGTTTTGTGTGTGTACAAAAACTGCCACCCTTGGCAAAAAAGTAAGATTGTGTGGCACATTCAGTTAACGTAAACACATTTATATACATATTGTTACATTTAAAGCTAAACAAATGTACAAATTGAGGACAACAAAAACATTTTATTCTGAACAACAAAATGGTTTATAGAGATTTACATTTTCACATAAATTACCTAAAAAGGTTTATACACAAAAATATTTAAACCGTAAAATGGCCTACACAGGTAACAGGTAATGTTTCTTTCCAGCACATGTGGCAAACTTATCAATGTAAAATCAATAGCACGTAGTAAGTGAAAACCAAAATGTTACTGTTAGGGAAATTATCTAATAAGGGAGTTATGACATGCATACTGTTTGAACTGCTAAATATCAATGTAACCGTTTGTTTCACATAATAATGACTGATGTGTTTGTATAAGTCAAACTTCTGAATCAAGTAAATCTATATAGACTTAAATTTCTCTACATTTGCATCAACTGCGCACCGTCCAAGATCTATAGAAAGGACACCAGAAAGATGCACTTGTGTAAAATCTTGAAATTAAAATGGCTTAAAAGTCAAATACAGAAGATTTTCAGTTTTGTATTAAACCCAATGTGAGATGCCTTGAAAATCATCTGAGGTAAAAGTTGTCTTTTGGTGGTGGGTTCAATTGAAATCTCAACACATTCACCCACCAATTGTACGATCAACCGTGTACAACACCAGCACAATTGTAACAATATCTAAAAAGCTGTCTGACAAGAATACTCCCTATTACGAGTAGAAAAAATGAATCCATTATCGATGACCATATAAAATTTCGAAACAAACGATTTACATACAAGTGATACTCCGAGGACAAGATGTGCGTCTATACAGTTCCTGGGCTCATGAGGGGGTTTGCATCACTGAAGGTTGTGCCGGTGGTTCTGTGTTAGAGCAAAAGTCTTTGGGGAAGGTGGTGACCTCCACCATTCCTGCCCCTGTGCGTGGTACAGCAGTATTCATAATGTGCCTTTGTAAATGCTTTATCCAGTCCTCCTGGACTGACAAAGGGCCTTGGAAGACTAGATCACAAAACCTGCACGTGGAAACAATCAGACATTAGGTTACACATTTACATAAAGCTATTTGACTATATATTTTTACATGTATTAGCATATATGTAATTATACTAAGTTACCTGCAAGTTAATCTGTAGATTTCCTCTGAAGTATGCAGCAATGGAAAGGTTTTCTTCTTTAAACCAGACCTCGATCTTTGCTTTTTTTGTTTACAGTCGTAGGCTAAACAAACAACAATGCAATTATGAACAACTATACAAGCGAAATAAAACCACTTTCACATGTGATCCTAGATGTCTTATCAAAGGCCCACTGTGGGAAAATCTGTTTTTTATTGTCGTTTATATGTCTAAAACTTTTTTATTTGCTATTATGATGCCAAAATGCATTTTAAATGATACAATTCTTGACTGCAGGGAGACTTACAACTAACAATGAAGAAATGTTTTTGTTACCCTCAGGGTGACTGCCATGTTGAGATTACATAACCAGACAAATATTATAAGCCTTTCCCTTGGGCACTTGTACTTGCAGAACTATTTTATGATAGGTAATGGCAATTAAATGCAACAGATACAAGAAACAAGAAAAAAAATGCATACTTGTTCCATCAAGAAGGCCTTTTTTCTTCCGATGTGCATATGCCCTCAAATGATTGGACAGGCTAACACCACTATGGAAAGTGGCATTACAGTGCACACACACTTTTCTATTGAGTTCACTTTTGTCTGTAACAGAAAGACAATACATAAAACAAGTTAGTACAGACACTGTAATAACTCTTAACGTTTTATATCCTTCTTTTTCACGTTTCCAATAATTGAATTAGTTACAGTTGTCACAGTTTACAGTATCCAAAACATACCTTTAAAGGTGGGGTGCACGATGTTGACATTTGAAATCCCCTAAACAAACACACCCCTACTCCAATAAAATCTGGACCTTCTTTTGATAGACCCGCCCCACACATATGCAACCCAGGCAACGATGTCGGTTAGTAGACACGCCTCTTACTGCTGATTGGCTACAAGTGTGTTTCGACACTTGGCCTGACTCCCTTTTCCAAAGTGTTTCTCAAAAATTTGCCACCCCGCCTTAAATCGGACTATTTTTTAAAAAAAGGTCTTAAATGTGCTTTTGGTGACTAAGTGGATCTGAAGATTTAACCAAATTAAAAATGTGTGCTACTGGTTGTGCTGTCATGAAAGTTAATTATATTCTAATATAGACATCCAATTGGTTTGTGCTCTGTTATGGCTCTATATACTGCAGAGGTTTTGTGCACACCTGTTGGAACTCAATACAGGCACTTGTACTGTAACATCTACAGCTGATCACTAAAATGCTGTAAAATACAGTTCATATTCACCTGTTAATGAATTTGGCACTGCTTTGGTAGGTTGTATCTCCGGGCTACGATCTTTGCCTGAAGATAAAAGGAGAGCCTTTCTTGCTGTGTGCGTTAGATGCTTTGCTTTGGTCTCATCATGGGCCTTTCTTTTCTTTAAAATTCCAATCAGATCACTTGGAGGTGAGCTTTTATTGCTCTCTATCTTTTTCCTTTCTTCTCCCGATCGAGAAAATATGTGTCTGTGCCGTTTAACAGTAGATGAGAATTTTAAACCATTACTTAGTCTTATAGGCTGGTAAAACCTGGAGCTGTTGCACTTCCTTTCAAGAACTTGCAACTTCATCTGGAACTGTTTCTTGTCACGCATCAATTCCTTCAATATGATCACTGGAGATTTCGACGCAGTGGAAGTCGGTTTTCCCAGACGCTTCAGATGGCCTCGTACATGATTGGAAAGCCCAGTCCTGTTGTCAAACCACTCGCGACAGAGAGGACAGACTAGCTCTGTCTGTTGACAGTCAGTTGCCTTAGAATCAGTCTCAGATGTGTTCACCTCTGTAGAGATCAGAGATTAAAAAATCAAGTAAAAATCAAAATATCTAAACTAACTAACCTGCACATTACACTGCTCGGGCCACTACCTCAAAAATACTCTTAAAATTGTGCATGTATTCATGACGTGCAAACACACCCCTTTCCCTGACTGTACACAAATTAAGTATATGTGGCCAGAATGTTAGCACTTGGAACAAAAAACAACTAATGCGGCTTTCACATAAGGCGCTGTGTGCGCTGCGCTATGAAACCCATTCATTTCAATGGCTTGCGCCGCGCGAGGGCGGTTTGTTGTTGCGTCGAGCAAAGCGCAAGCCCAGCGATGTGCAGCTTGCACTCACGCCGCGGTCAAAGTTAAAAATAGTTTAACTTTTGCGCTGCGCTCTGTGACGATTACCCGCGTGGCCAATAGAAACGGGGCCTCCAAACAAAATGGACGAAAAGCTTATACTCGGAATTCCTGGAGCTAGAAGGCAAGCCGTGTCATGAAAACACGTAGCATTCAAGTTGGCATGTCAGGTGTTTTAATTCAAGTAGTTCGTTGTAGGTAGGCAGCTTAAAGTAACGTGAAATTGAGACGGGCAACATCAGTCTCTGTATTCCTCATCCACTATTTAATCCCAATATAAACACTGTAGTAATTTATTGAAACCCCCCCTATTTTGGTCTGGCCAGCAGAGCACAAAACGCTTGGCTGCGCTGAACCCAGCTGCGAGCACAGCGCACACCGCTTCCTATGTGAAAGCCGCATTAGACAAATGAATCATCATCAGTTGGAACTTCTTACATAGGAACACCTCAATGTATAATCTCAATAGCTAACTCTTCTACACTTCTATTCCCCATTGTTATTAATGTTTTAATAGTAATTTATAAGATTAAAACTACCATGTTTCCATTATAACAAATGTACCGTATTTTCCGGACTATAAGTCGCTCCGGAGTATAAGTCGCACCAGTCAAAAAATGTGTCATGAAGAGGAAAAAAACATATATAAGAAAACTGGACTATAAGTCGCATTTATTTAGAAAATGATTATTCTTTTTAGGGGCATTTTGTTTGTTAAGACTTTTTCCATTGTCTTTAAGTTAATGTTTCAGTTAACAGTTTTTTTCAGGGGTAGGCTACAGGAGCAACATATAGCGCCCTCCCGTAGCTGTAGATGGTAATGTTTTCTTTTGGTGCATGTTAGTCAGTATGAATTAATTTTGACATATAAGTCGCACCTGACTATAAGTCGCAGGACCAGCCAAACTATGAAAAAAGTGCGACTTATATAAAATACGGTAATTGTACATTTAAAGGGATAATTCACTCCAGAATAAAAATGTTATCATAAATCACCCTCGTGTCGTTCCAAACCCTTAAGTCCTTCAATTGTCTTTAGAATACATTTTTGATCATTTTGATGAAAACCTTGTAACTGTCCCGTAGAATGCTATTCCACCAACAATTTTCAAGCCTAGAAAATAATAAAAGACATCGCCAAAAAAGTCCATCTAAGTCCATCTGCCATCAGTGGTTCAATCAAATAAAATGAAGCGAGAAAAACACTTTTGTGCACAAAGAAAACAAAACTAACAAATTTATTCAACAATTTGTTCTCCTCATTGGCGCAATCACGAGCAGACTACAAGTTCCCGCCATGACTTCCTGACGTAGTTGCCAAGCAACTATGTAGAAAGGTCATGGTGAGAACTCGTAGTCTGCTGGTTGCTTGGAAACTACGTCAGTAGGTCAGGGTATGAACTCATAGTCTGCTTGTGAACCCGCCAAAGAGGAGAATACATTGTTAAATAAAGTTGTTAGCTTTAATTTTTTTTGCACACAGAAGTGTTCTTGTCGCTTCATAATATTATCATTTAACCACTGACAAAACGTGGACTTTTTTGGAGATGTCCTACGCTCTTTTCTGGGCTTGAATAGTGTTGAGGAAATAGCAGTCTAGGGACAGTCACAACTTCAAGCCTCCCAGTTTTCAACAAAAATATCTTAAAATGTTTTCCGAAGACGATCAAAGTACTTACGGGCTTATAAGTGATTTATGGTAAAATTTTGATTTTAGAGTGATCTAACCCTTTAAGCTTTTGTCCTCATGTCCTATTCTGAACTATATTTAATTTTTACCTTTACTTTTATGATTTTTGGTGCTGTGACGTGAAGAATTTTCTTATTATATCAAATTCTTATTTCAAAAGAACATTTTAATTAAATTATTTGTATAACATTACTGAATTCAAATTAACTTTCTGATGCTGATTGTTTAGTTTATGCATTTTTTAAGGTTTTTTATACAAAGTGTGTAGATGGTACAAACATTCTGCAGTAAAACTTAATCCCCTTCATGTTAATCTACGTGTGAAAAAACTTACATTCTGTAAGCTGTAGTCAACATCAAATGTATTACCAAATAATTTAAAGAAAAACACCACCGTTTTCAATATTTTTCTATGTTCTTACTTCAAATTAATACATACCTATCTTTTTTTAACGTGTGCACTTAATCTTTGTACAACGCGTTGTGAATGTGTTAGCATTTAGCTTAACCCTATTCATTCCTTAGGATCCAAACAGGGTGAATTTAGAAGCCAACAAACACTTCCATGTTTTCAAACAATATAGTTCTCATCATGTTTTCAGACAATATAGTTCTCATTTTTTATCCACTTAAAAAATCACCTCGTTTTATTTTGTGCCACCATACTTACTCGTAACTACTTATGTAACAGTCTTTAAATAGGGAAAACATGGAATTGTTTTGTGGCTTCTAAATTCATCCCTGTTTGGATCCTTAGAAATGAATGGGGCTAGGCTAAATGCTAACACATTAACAACGCGCTGTACAAAGATTAAGTGCACACACTGAAAAAAAGATAGGTATGTATTAATTCATCTAAGTTAAGGTAAGAACATAGTAAAATATTAAAAAACGGTGGTGTTTTCCTTTAAAACACACTTCCTGCATTGAGGCGAAACAGCTAAATACCCTACTATATATAAAAAATATGAAATCGTATTATATCACCCCCTTTAATGTCCTCAAGTGTCGTGATCAGCACTGCTTCTGAGTGCCTTGTTCGACTTTATGTAGCACCCCAAGTACCGACAGAAGGATGACATCAAAGTACTGCGCGAACATTTCGATAGCAGTCTCCTTGATTTGTCAAATCACTCTCACTGGATTTTTATGTCATCTGCCTCTAGGTTCATGTGGCGCCACATGATCAGCATAGCAGTCAAAAAACAGGCCACGGCTGATCATGTACGGGACAATTAATTACCCCCAAAATACAGGACCCCTAGGCATAATGTGCAAAGACACATACCTGGCTGTTTGATTTTTTGAGCCCACAAACTAAATGACTTGCCAATCTTCCCCATTTGCTAAGCCAAGTCAATCTCCATTTGTCTTTTAAACCTTTATCGATCTCCGATACATCAGAGCCTTCCTGCATTATAAGAATGTCCATGATAGCTGACATATTTAAGTAAGTTATACCTCAACTTAAGTCAGAAAACCCGGAGTGACTCTGGAGCATAGTGATTACAGAACGGTTACAGTGGAGAGAAGAACGTGCTTTCGCTCCACTCCAAGCTTTGATCACATCCCAAGTGCATACATGTCAAGTGAATTTAAGAATCTTGCAATAAACGGAAATCCATCGAAGTGACGGATAACTTTAATCCATGATTGGAACATCTAAAAAGTACAAAAGAAGCATCACCTGTTTTGATTTGTGGCAGTGTTTGTCGCCGAACTGGAGGTACTTTGTCAGGTGAAGTCAGCTTAGCCAAAGATACAGCATTGCGTGCATTCAGGCCCACTCTGTGCAAATGTCCACGTATGTGATTAGAGAGACTTATACCAGACTCAAATGCAGCAGGACAGTAAGGGCAAGCCTTCAGGTCTGTCTCAAGATCAGAGCCCAATTCACGTTTTACACCTGGGAACGGCTCAGAGCCATCACTGTAAATCTCTTCATCTTTGTATTCTTTTTTGACAGAAAATGTCCTTAGAGAACCCTGATCTCTCGCAAAGTGACTAGTGGAGGCACCAAGACGTCCTTTTACAGGTGACGTCTTTTTTCTTAAGTGTGCGTTGACATCAGGATCAGATTCTTGGCTCAGGCATGCAACTACATTGTGATCAGAATCACACATAAAGTCATCATTATTACTACATTCTTTATTCCAATTGGATGTTTCATGTTTCTTGGCATTTTGTCTACATTTTGGAAAATCTAAAAGAATATCTTGACCCTGGATATTGTGGAATGGAGTTGACATTTTCCTTTTGGAAGGTGACTTCTTTAATGTTTGTTTTTCCATATGTATGGAGTTTGACCTAGATCCCTGGTAAGAATCACTGTTTCCAATATCTTCTAAAGAAGAAACATTCTTATCAGATTTAGAAGTGCTTTTAGCGTTTCCTTCTTTAGAACTGATAGGTCGTTTCAGACACTTTGAGGGAGATGAAGTCCCTTCCGTTCCAAAGACTGCATTATCATCATTGAGAGAACTGTTATTGTGGCACTGGCCTTCGTTTAGAAACCCTGTTGCACTGATACCATCAAGATACTGATGTGATTTGCATTCTGAGGCACTCTGGTCTTCATATTTCTTTCTGGATAAAAGAGTGTGAATTGATGTGTCAAGTTTTGACTGGCTTTGGATTTTTTTGTTATTTGTCCAAACCTTTCGTAACTTTTTATCCTTTTGTAATCGCCTTGATTTACCATTGGTCAACCTGCTCTCATTTTTGTACGACGTCTCGAACTTCACAGATGATTTCGACATCCTTGATTCTGGTTGTGCGTGTGTGGTAAGAATTTTGCAAACAGATGGTTCTTCATCACTGCTGGCAAGGGAAGATTTCTGGTCTTCATTAAATTTCGGCAGACATGAAGCGTCAACGTGATTTCTGAGGACATTTTTAGGTTTCCTTTCCAAAGAACAGGAGTATGACATTGGAGGTGATGCAGCATTTTTGTTTGATTTACTGACTTTGCGTGCCACAAAACCATCTGATTTCCATACAGTCAGATCAGCATCTCTTTCGGAGTGCTCGTGAAGCAAATGATGCCTCATCTGAAATTCATTCATTTCCACAAAATCACACTTATTACAACTATAGTACCGCTTGTCTTTCTCGTGGGTCTTAGCATGTTGGACAAAGGTGTTTGGGCAGTTGGTTCCAAATGTGCACTGGGGACATTGCAAACTCGCATCTTTACCTTCATCTTTAAGTTTATCCAACTCAGTTCTTTCTTTTTTAGTTTTCTGTTGTGCTCCCTTGTGAACATTCATGTGATTTATCAATAAAGTTCGGTCATGAAAACACATTTCACATTCCTTACATATAAATGGCTTTGAACTAGGTGTGTCTACACTAAACGTGATTTGTGATTTGTGATCTTGAGGTTTTTCTTTATAACTATTCCTACGTGAAAAAACGGTAGGTTCCACCTTAGAAACTGGGTCTGTCGGTAAATTTTCCATGATCAATCCCAACATTTCGGTCTTGCAAACACGTTTTTTAGCTGGTTTGGGGAAAAGGTTTTTGACCGCCTCAGCGCCTCCATTTATATACTTTGTAGTTTTTACACTGGGTGATCGTGGTTTGGATGCTTTCCTTGGAGAACGTATCTTCTTGACAGGACTGCATTCTGCCTGGCTTCCTTCACCCTGGTGATCTATTGACTCAAAATCCAAATTAGAATAGAGGTCCATTGAGGGATCAACTTTAAATACAATTTCTGCTTTACGTTTTCGTCTTCTGTGGCCGAGCGGTGGCTGAACACTAATGGGTGAAGGAACAGTGGGAATTTTCTCCTCCATTTCAAGACCATTTTCATCATCCCACAGGAACTTCATGAATTCCTTCTGGGGATTCCAGCTAAGGTCACTTGCATCATTATAATTATCTTGTGAGATTTCTGGAGATTCGTTATCAAAGCCCCATATCCCCCTATTCTCAACATCCTCTGCTGTCAATGTTTGCCTAATTGTTATTTCTCCCTCTTTTCTGAGTGGATCATGTCCTTCAAAGCTGCTTGTGACAGAATTCTGTGCATTGAAAGACTTAGGGAGGAATCCTGGTACATTTTTTGAAATATCCAACAAGATATCATCTGAGATATGGGGTGAGGTGGATCCATTGACATAAGCAGCTTTGGGTGGTCCATCTGTGCACATGGAGTCCATAAAACTGACATTGGTTAGGAGGTCTCCCTGATCACTGAGTAGTGCCATGGTCTCTTGAGGACACTGGACTGATGGTCCTATGAAAATCCCGTTTTGTGAAAATGCCTCACTGTTCAAAAGGTCCTTGGAGAATTTTGACATCAAGGTGTCAATTTCCCCTACATTGGCACTTTCGTTCAAGCCAGACATTCCTAAGAGACCTAAGGACTGTTTCTGAGAAATAAGGAAAAAAGAAAAACAGTAGATGAGCACCTGAATTTAATACTTTATCACGCATTTCATTAGGTTTTCATTTTTAGTATGTGAAAAAACATTCAAAAGATATTTACTGCTAATTTGTCATCCAGCAAAATATTATAAATCCACATAGTTTTAACTAGTTTAATCTAACATCTAACCAAACAACATCATACCTATTACATTTAACTGTACTGCCGTTAATTGAAGAGAAACAAATCAATGCATTACTGTATTTGTAGCATCACATTAAATCACATTATATAAATAGACTGATGGTTAGTTGTAACATCACATCAGAAGTAATACAATTTATTTATTTTTGTTTGTTTGCAAGGCCAATGGCGGACCGGTAACTAAGGAAATAGCAATCATTTTTACATTTTAGAATTATTATGCATTTTTAGCTGTCAATTGTGTATATGTAGTTGCATTATAACTACTGCTATTGTTGCAAATGATAATTGAAAAAAAGTTATCTTCTAAAGAAAACTGAATATTAAAGCAAAAAAATATTAAAAACAAATGCACTTGGCCAATGATCCAGATCTACTACTTTAAGAAAACATCAAGTTTTAACTTGTAAAAATGTGGTAAGCCAATCAATCTCTATTGTATTTCTGGGCATGCAGGTCAGTCCAGCATGCTCAGAATCAAGACCTAGTATTCCCAAAGAACAGAAATTTTTATACCTTTTATGCAAAAACTACTTTTACAAGGTGTTTGGACATAATGTGTGTTGGCAGTGTGTGAGTACCACCACATATACCTTGGTTTTTAATCCCCATTAAATCAAAGCAGTCTTATTACACATGCCGTTTTGATTCTCTTATCAATGTGAAGTCACATTGATAAAGCCCCGCCCACTTACAGTCCTGCATTACCATAGTTTCCACCCTCAGCGAGTTGTACTCTGTCCACTAGATACTAATGTCTCAGACTGTATTAATCAGATCTATTTTAACTGAAAGTGCTCATTGTCTTTTTGTAAGGAAGTGAGAAGCTGTGGCTCATTTGCATGTAAAGGTACAGACATTAAAACAGTGCATTTATGCTCCCACCCAAATAGGGGGATTTTGGAAATGCTATAATAAATGATCTGCGTGGAATTTTGAACTAAAACTTCACAGACACATTCTGGGCACACCTGAGACTTTTATTTCATCTTGTAAAAAGGCCATAATAGGTGCCCTTTAAAAAGTCTTTTGCAGCATGCATACTGCTTTTTAACACCGGTAGGTACTACTACAGTATCTGATGGCAGTGCTACAATATACCTTATTACACCTTAATACAATGCAGGACAAGGACACACATTTACATTAAGCAAACAGAACAAAGTTTGTTGGCTTACATGCATTATGTACTATGTAGAGAAATTAGGTGAAAACCTCTTCATTCTGTGGCACAACGGAATGTAAATCACATGCTGTGAGTAAGAACATCTGTGTAAACACGTAGATAACACGTTTATACGCAATAACACTTGTCATGGACTCAGATATTATTGTCGTGATTTAATTTCTAAAAATACACAATACATTTCAGTGGATCAAGAACTATACTACACAGGTTTACAAAACGTTACATGCTGCTATCAACCATGCAACTAATTTGCTTAAAAACAGTCTTTTTAAATAAATCGACAAGGCAGTCAAGATGAAGAATTAAGTGCATTAACTGCAGTCTTAAAAATGTTTTGACATCTGTCTGTTGCAGACATTACTGTTACCACATACCATAAGAGTATGCTAGCAAGGTAGCAATCAAGCCCTTTATGCTTCACATCAGGCTTGAAAAACCATGACCATAGGCGAATATTGAAGCTACTTTGATGATTCCACCTTTAAATGTTGTTGGAAAATTCATATGGCCTACCGTTCTGCAGGTACGACTGTGAACAATAACACTGAAGTGAAATCATTTCATTTTTTTCGCTCAAGCTTTCCATCTATTGCGAAGCCGCCATGTTTGATCGATGGTCCACAGACAGAGGCATTGCAGGTCATCGGGGGGGAATTACAACGCTTAAACAAATACATAAATAATATTTTTACCATTGTGATTACACAAAGACATCTACTTATTTAAACACACTTTAAGAAATAAAAAACACGTTGTATACGTTTAATCGTGCGAATGTGAATCATTTTTATTCGTTCTGTAAGCTGTGCCCCCCAAACAAAAAGTGGACTATTCCAAATAGGTGGCAAGTAGAAGTACTGACGGTAAAGTGAAGAGAGAAATATAAGCACTGAATGAAAGAAAGAACAACGATGGCGCTTTATAGCAATTTTATTACCAATAAAATAACATGCATAGCTCCGTGTGTAATACGTCAGTTATAAATAATCAAGATAAAATTGGGAAATAATCCAGATTTCTCTATCGTTGGTCATTTTCATCTAGTCTGCATCATACTGTAGCATTAAAATACATTACATATGTGAATTTAAATAACATTGTGACAAAGTGTTTTTAAACATGTGTAATAGAAAGCCTTGCACGGGAATATTCCTTGAATATTCGCTTTGGTCTCAGATATGACATGAAATAACGCGGCATTAATGATGATGGCCCCATACTGCGTGACCTAACCTTGCGCGTGGCTCAAACAGCTCACGGTCACGGCTTCGCTTGTCCTCATCAAGGGAGTGGCAGTTACAAATTATTTCACGAAATTATCGGCGATTTATCATTTACAACCTAGTACACCTGACATATATGTAATGTGTTTTGGACTTGCAGTAGTTTCATGCTACCTTTTCCATTTAACATTTTATAACTGATGTTCCGAAAGCTTACCTTGTCGTTTAGCTAATTTTACCTCAGAGTAACATTAGCCAGCTGGCTAACATCAACAACAAAACTGTTGTACGAAACAAGGGTTCATAATAAACCGTTTATATTGATGTACTGAGTATTCATAGCTCATAGATATATTATACAAGTGTTTTGTGTATTTCTAGGATGACACTGACACCCACAAGATGTTAGATCCTGAAGAAGGCACATCTTCGCTGGACAACCTGTTTTATGACGGGCCAATGATTCATAAAGTGTGAGCAGGACTTTACACCATGTTAATAACTGATAAGAGACACACCAAATGATCTCAGAATAAAGAAATGAAATGCTTTTCTAATTAATACTGTATGGCAGCATTAATAATTGTATTCTGTATAGGAAGCCATTATATCATGGACAGTGTTCAATGGTGTTCAATGATCCACCCTTAATATCAGACACACCTGCAACACACCCTTCTTTATATGGTAAGTCTTGTTCAGGCCAGAGGGTTTTTTGGACAAACTGCAGATATTTGACACGTAATGCATGGTCTGGCTCTGTATTTGTAGTATTGCTCCATTTAAACAAACTTAACATAATAAACTTAAAGGGAACATTTCACAAGACTTTATTAAGATGTCAAATAAATCTTTGGTGTCCCCAGAGTACATATGTGAAGTCTTAGCTCAAAATATCATATAGATAGTTTATTATAGCGATTTAAAATTTTCACTTTGTAGGTGTGAGCAAAAATGTGTCATTTTGGGTGTGTCATTTAACATGCACATGAGCTGATCTCTGCACTAAATAGCAGTGGTTGGTTGGATAGTGCAGATTAAGGTGCGGTATTATCCCATTCCTATTCAGTCTCACAAAATTATGTACCTATAGACGGTTTCATAGGACGCACGTTTTTTTAATGGTAGTTGCTAAACTGATCTCTTGAACAAATGCCTCGTCGAAAATAACAAGTGTTTTGGTTTCCTAGGTAATCTATGTGTTGTTATATAATAAACTATGTTTAAAGTACTTTGTTGTTATTTATTCTTAGCGGAGTTTACTGGAAGTTACGTGCGGACCGCGACAGCCGCTTGTTTATGTTGTTACTGCTGAAACCGTCTATAGTCACGTAATTTTTTTATTCTTTTTCATGATACTGTCACGAATTTCCACGTTTTTTTGTGATCGTATCACGAATTTCTGTTTATGTTTTAGTGTCACATATTGGTTACTCAACTGCTTTTTCCTATTTTCAAACCATTTTCGCTTTGGTTTAGGTTTAGATTGGGTGTTTGCATTAGGATGTCACTTTAAGTATTGGTTTATACTATTTTTTTCAGATGTATTTTTTATATTTTCTAAATTTTAAACCATTGTCGTCTGGCGTTAGGGTTAGAGTTGGGTTTGGGTAAAGATGTCATTTTATGTAAATCTAACCCTAAACCGAAGCGAAAATGGTAAGAAATTAGGACAAAACAGGAACCAATACGTGACGATGACACATAAACAGAAATTTGTGATATGATCACGAAAAAACATGGAAATTCGTGACAGTATCACGAAAAAGAATCAAAAAATTATGTGACTATAGGTAGGTGATTTCGTGTCACTGGGCTGCCCCTTCTGACATCACCAGGGGAGCCAAATTTCAATTACCTATTTTTTCACATGCTTATGGAGAATGGTTTACCAAAACTAAGTTACTGGGTTGATTTTATTCACATTTTCTAGGTTGATAAAAGCACTGGTGACCCAATTATAGCACTTAAACATGGAAAAAGTCAGAATTTCATGGTATATCCCCTTTAATAATACACCAGTCAGCTAGTCTGGCTGCTTATTTACCATCTCCGTGCTTCTGGGTTAGGTAAAATATAAAGACATCTTAGTAGAGTGTAATGTGAATATAAAAGTAAATCCTCCCTCCTCATCGTTTACTCTCATTAAGGTTTCTCCCAGAGATCAAAGACATTTCTACCTCCGCCAAAGAAACTTAGTTACAATCCTATTGAAAGTGTCCAAGTGTCCAAGACACGGGAGCCAGAGGAATCTGTTCTCTGGACACATGGAGCCTCTGGAGAAAGAGGTTTCTCGGGTGCAGTGCAGGATATGGATTGTGAAACCAGACATTTACCTCCTGCCAGGTTTCCTGCGTTCAAGACTCGGTACTTTGGTTTCTTTGTTTGTACATCTTGAATGAGTTTATAAAATGTGCTTATTAAACAAGTAGTCTTTTGTTTTGAATGGACATTGGCATTGTTACAATAAGTTAACAGACAGCATTTTGTTTTAAATCTTGCCTTAGGTTGTTCACAGCTCCCGCAGGAAAGATGTCAGGGAATGCTGAAGACAGTAGGCCTATCACAAATCAGTTGATACCATTAACAAATAAAGATGCTTTCTTGGGTCAGGTTGCTGTGACAACCAGCAGTTCGCAGGCTACACATGCTGTCGCTACCTATAGTCCCTTTATTGGGTGGAGCCAAGCTGAGCAATGTCGTTCTGCTGAACGAAACTGTGAATTTCCTTCAAAGACCCCCCAAAGAGCCCATGATCTTCAGCTTGCTCCCAAACCTATTCAATTTGAAGGTAATAAAAATACTAAAGCACTATTACAGTAGTTAACTGTCATGATAGGACTTAATTTGGTGCAGTTAAAAAGGTAATTTGCATTTCTTTCCATTGTTGATAGGGTTCACATTTACCGGTCATTTTGCCGTTATACCGGTTATTGTGTTCAACTATGAAAATTTGTCTTTTGTTAATAGTTCATTCCTGTTCATTTTTTCAACTACGGTATTAATTGTTTAATCTTATTAATTAATTTTATTGATATTGTTTTCTTAGGGTCATCTGGAAAAGGAACTCTCCGTCCAGTCTCTGAAATTCGTATCCTGCTGAATTCAGCTTTTTTGTTTTTGGATTGGATGCATATTTATACCACATATGTGGCATATTTGGATTTTTAATGATAATCTAATAGGTGATGTTCACACAGTGTTCAGGTTGACATCCACATTTGGTTACAAGCGTTCACACAGCACATTACAGACCAAAGTCAAACCTGTATTCTATTCGCACATGACGCCTGTAGCCAGGAGGATGGATGTAAATGCCAAAAATTGCACCTTCTTTGTGAACAAAAAGTATTACATTTGGATTGCCATTGCACCGTGTAATATCGCATTACACCGCAGCTCTCTGGTATTGGAAGATCAACTGTACATATCATTACAAAGCAATTCTGCAGTGTGGTTTACAGTTATCTACACAGACTCTTTACTTCAACATAGAGTGACTGGTAACATTACCGAAAGCAAGTCTATTACGTTTTCACATAGCAGGGCTTTTCCGTAAATGCGGTTGTGAGTTCTGAAAATGTATGGGTGTGAGATGGTAATACTGTAGAATGCAGTTGTCACTCTGTGAGAACTGCATTCATTATAAAGTACTTAAATATGGGTGTACCGGTGTAAAAACTATTTTCTGGTGCTGTGTGAACGTAGCCTGCATTGTTGAATTCTAGTAAGGTATAATGTGTCATGTTCAATGTTTTCCTTGATGTGTGCATAGCTGCTGAATTCAGATGTGTATTTAAAGAATTCCCCTACTTTAACTACGTACAGTCCCAGGCATTGGATGATGTAAGTCTCTGTGATTGTTTTCAATGTAGGCCATAATTACCAAGGACTATACATGTGGTAAACTTTCACTCTATTTTAGGTTCTGTACTCAAGTAAGAATTTTGTTGCCTGTGCCCCTACGGGGTCTGGGAAGACTGTGCTCTTTGAGTTGGCCATTATTCGACTTCTGATTGGAGCTTCAAAGCCCTGGCACAATGTCAGAGCAGTGTACAGTAAGTAACATGTGCATACTTGGCATACATAATACAAATTGTATTCGCTTTATTTGATAATAACCCATGTACTATTGCTTTTTTTGTTTTATACTACAGTGGCACCAATAAAGGCTCTGTGCAGTCAACGATATGAAAACTGGATGCAAAAATTCGGACCTCTCGGACTAAAGTGCAAGGAGTTAACAGGAGACACAGAGATTGATGACATTTTTGAAATCCAGGATGCTCATCTAATTTTAACAACTCCAGTAAGTCTCCACAATAATGCAACTTATTTTGGCAAAGAACTGCCCACTTACATAGAATAGAAAGAAATTTCACGGCCACCAACCACCTTTTATTTGGTTTTTGCCCACAATTAAGTGTACACTGTAAAAAAAATTCTGTAGAAATTACAATGTTATTGCAGCTGGGTTGCCGGTAATGTACCGTAGATTTACATTTATGTAATTTACTTGCAAGAATTTGTTCAAAGTTCAATCAATTTTAAATATTTAAGTATTTATCTTTACAGAATAAAACTATACAATAACAGCCTCATGCAAAGCATTCTGGGAACCAGAAATCATCATCAACCTTTTTCTGTTTTTTGCTTCAGATTTTGTTTCCCAGAATGTTTTGCTTGATGCTGTTTTTTTAGTTTTATTCTATAAAGACTAAGACTTGTAAATGTTTAATGTTCATTTAACTTTGAACAAAATGTTGCCAGTTAAAAACATAAATTTAAATCTACGGTAAATTACCGGCAACCCAGCTGCAATTTCTACGGAATTTTTTTACAGTGTATGTTTTAGGGGTGTCCTCGACTAAGGATTTACATATTCGAATCAGAATTGTCGAATCTTTCCATAGTCGACCAATAGTCGAATCATCTATGTTTGTGTGCATGCGTTGGGAGGGGGCCAGACCAGGTACAAATTGGTAACTTTTATTTTCTTTCACAAGCAGCACACATAAACAACTTTCTGATAAAGTGACCAAAACTGTCTTTCAAGTAATAAACGAAGACAAAACTGAGGATGCATTTATTTTTTTTTAAGGTAAAATGTAAGGCAACATTTGTTTAATTATTCCTCATAACATTTTAAAGCCACGATATACAGAACATCACACAAAAATACATTTTGATAACTAAACCTAAAAAAATAACAAAGGTGATCCTGCCTTGGAAACTCCGGCTACAATTAAGTGTTTTTATTTAATTTGGAGATAGCGCGTCAAAGCAGTCATGACCAAAAAAACCCGACAAATGAGAAATGACAAATAATTTGTGATTGTGACTGTAAATGATAAAAACTAATCTTTATATACAATTCATTAAACGTTAATTTATAACAAGAAAAACACTGAAATTAATGATTTTATAGACACTACGCGTTATTATTTAGCACAGAAATACCTGCTTGCTTGCTTTGACTTTGATCATCTCTGTATTAACTTAAGATACAGAAAGACCGGATGATATTATTTATTTAAGGAATCTCTTTGCTATCATTTGAAAGTGAACACCGCCCGACCATAATATTAAATCACAAGAAAGACATTCGTGTCAGGCAGAAATAGGTTCGGTGCAGTCGTGCAGATAGTTTTCGTTTCATCACCGAAATTTAAAAAAACGGCTTACCTGTTTTGTAGTTTAACTTTTGACAAGATAACACCTTTGTTTTAAATACATTTTAAAAACTTATACTCGTCGAAAAACATCCGTTTTTTAATGTTTAGTTTGATGAACTTCTAAATATGAGACGCAGAGAGCACCTAGCCCGTTCGGCTAAATTACATGCGCAAGCATATCCAGCACGCAACAGCGCAACATCCATACAACGAAAAGCTATCCAAAATGTACATACTTAAATTAGATCAGAATTTACGTTTATAATAAATACAATTTTTTAAATAAAATAAGGTCAGAAGTAACAAAGTGCAGAACAAATATGTAAAATGCCTCAAGTGCACGGAAACAAAACACAAGCCAAATAGTTAAATCAGATAACCCAAAGTCATTCATAAATAAAATAAAATATAGAAATTATTAAAAGAACATAAGGCATAATATAATTTGCCAGCTTTGTCTTTTAAATGTAGAAACAAAGAGGCAATGGTTTATTAACATAGAAACCTCTTATGCACGTGTAGCCCGGACACAGGGGTTCTTGGATTTATAAACGCATTTTAAAAATATTTATTGAAAGCTGCTACTTCACATATTATTTGCAGCATTATCATAATATGCAGTATATTAATATATTGTGAGAAAGCTGTTATATGTGAAATCAGATAATGTGTGCACATATACGGCCAAAATTGAATGATCCTCATTTCATAACACATCTGCGACGATTCGACTGTGAGATTGGTAGTCGAATCAGGCTTCTCCTATCGATGCATCGAATCTTCGACTATTCGGGGTCACCCCTAGTATGTTTATTTGAAATAAAAAAAAAATAAGAAGAAGGCAAAAAACTTAAGTAATGGTTTAAGAAATAATCTTTAAATCCCCCCCAAACGCACAAGCAGTTACGGTTCCATATAGTTTTTATAGTTCATGCTACTGTCTTAAACTAAATTCTTAATATCGATTTTAGATGAAAACAGTGATTATTTAATCCACCTGATACAATCATTCATTGCATGGTCAGATTTAAAGGGGCCATGGCACAAGACTTTTTAAGATGTCAAAGAAATATTTTGTCCCCAGAGCACATATGTGAAGTTTTAGCTCAAAATACCATATCAATAATTTATTATAACATGTTAAAATTGACACTGTAGGTGTGAGAAAAAAATTGCCGTTTTCGGTGTGTCCTTTGAAATGCAAATGAGTGGATGAAGTGCAAACACTGATCACAATTGTGCTGTGAATTATTTTCTCTCTCCCTCTTTTTCTCTGCAGTAAATGGCAGGGCTCTGATTGGATAGTGCAGATTAAGGGGCGGTATTATTATAAAAAGAGCTCCTTATGACATCATAAGGAGAGCCAAATTTCAACAACCTATTTTTTAATGTGCTTGTAGAATGGTAACTAAGTTACTGGGTTGATCTTTTTCACATTTTCTAGGTTGATAGAAGCACTGGGGACCAAATCATAGCAATTAAACATGAGAAAACTTAGATTTTCATGCTATGGCCCCTTTAAACAGGACTTTATTTCTGGACAGACTGATATCGTACCCCAAACTTCTTACCACGAAAGGTTGTTTAAAGTCACACCATCTAATGTGGTTTCTAAGATAAGATTGTGATTTTAGGTTTTGTTCGCAGTACAGATCAAACGGTCAGTAGACAGTGGGGGCAGTTTGAGTCTGATGCTACATGAAAGACAGATAAAACATTTCCAATAACTCTAAAAGATTCTTCCTCTTTAAAGGAAAAATGGGACAGCATGACCAGAAGGTGGAAGGATAACTGTTTGTTGTCATCTGTTCGTCTCTTTCTCATCGATGAGGTCTGTTTTATTTACTTCCACCTGATCAATAATACCAATATTTTAAAAGGTGGAAGATAGTGATCCACCTTAGTTCTGTGTACTTTTTCTAGATACATGTGGTGAAAGACAAAACCCGTGGAGCCACTCTTGAGGTTGTGGTCACCAGAATGAAGACCATGCATTCATGCAGTCTGGCTGGAAATTCAGAATCAAAAGCATCAATGAGATTTGTGGCTGTCTCAGCTACCATCCCAAATATTCAGGACGTAGGGATTTCAGGAAGTGCTAAACTTATTCAGACTGTGTTGGTGTTTACTTTAATTGTTTCTGTGCTGTTATTCATTTTGAAGATATCTGAATGGCTGTCAGATGAATCAGGGCCTGCCACTTGTCTGGCGATGGATGAAAGTCATAGGCCAGTGAAACTGCGTCAAGTAGTTCTTGGGTTTCCCTGTGGAAGCAATCAAAATGAATTTAAGTTTGATCTTTCCCTCGACTACAAAATCGCAAACATCATTCAGACCTACTCTGATCAAAAACCAACACTTGTGGTATGGGAATCTTTGTGAATGCACAGGTGTTAGGTTGCATTTTTAAAATAAAAAAATCTAATTTTCATTTGTTTCGTATTTAAATAGTTTTGCTCTACAAGAAAAGGAGTTCAACAGTCTGCTGCTGTGCTTGCCAAAGATGCCAGATTTATTATGAGCGTTGAACACAAACACAGGTATCCAAGCGTGTTTAAATTTTATTTTTCGTTAGAAATTAAAACTTAAAAATACGCTGCATCCGAAACTGCTAACTTCCATATATAGTAGGCGAAGTAATGCTTTTCACCTACTAAATACTGTAGTATGGAAGTAGGTGGTTTCGGATGCAGCGATAGTATATTGGAGCACTATTTGCTTTACATTTTCAAGTTGGTGTACTACATGTTACTACACTGTTTTTCCAGGATATTAATTACTTTTATTACTTTTTATGAGAAACTTTTAAGAACTCTTGTGGACAATTGTTGTAAGTCATTATGTCTTTCATAGGTTAATGAAGTATGCAAACTCTCTGCTTGATTCAAAACTCAAAGGTGTGAAAACTTTATTCATGCAATTTTATCTTGTTTTTAAGATTCATGAAGTTTATTAATTCTCTTCCAATAAATCATTTCCTTTTTCAGATCTCATTCTTTGCGGCATTGGATATCACCATGCGGGCATGGAGGTGTCCGATAGAAAAGTGGTTGAAGATGCATTTACAGTTAGTGACTTGCCGGTGCTGTGTAAGTTTTTTACATATATCATTACTCATTTATTTTGATGTGTATTATTCAGTTCATAATCTATTGTCATGAAACTAAGTCTCTCTTTTGTTTTATTTAGTTACAACTAGCACTTTGGCCATGGGTGTGAATCTTCCAGCCCATCTAGTGATAATCAAATCCACGCTGCACTATGTTGGTGGTGCGTATGAAGAGTACAGTGAAGCTGACCTGTTGCAGATGATTGGGAGAGCAGGCAGACCACAGGTATTGCTGAAAAAGTAGAAACTTTAGTAGGTCATTTGGAAATGAAGTGTAACTTATAAAAGCAACCTACAAAATGCATTTATTGCATGAGTGGCAACTGCATAAGCAGTGATATATTTAATATTTAATCCTTAAAACAAAGCTCAAGTTAGTTGCCAGTGCTGGTTAGTGCTGTTAGTTTAAGTATTGTTGAGACTGGCTATAATTTTGTTTAGTTTGACACGACAGCAACTGCAGTGATCATGACTAGGTGTCAAACAAAGCACAGATACCAACAGATTTTGAGTGGCATAGACAGCATCGAAAGCAGGTACATGTCATATAAACCCCATTAAATAGTTTCACAGAGTTTTGTTTTTCTGTAAACATATGATGCAGGCCAGTGAATTTAATAATTGTTTATGTATGAAATATCATGAGAATAATAATATTACTATTTTCAGCTTGCACACAAACTTGGTGGAGCACTTGAACGCTGAGATAGTTCTCCGAACCATATCTGATGTGAACATGGCTCTAGACTGGATTCGTTCCACGTTTCTATACATCCGCGCATTGAAAAACCCCAAGCATTATGGTAAAGCCTTAACTTGTGGTAACCAAATCTTCAAATGATACGTTTTTCTTTATTGGTTTCCAAATTTTGTTTTAGGTTTCCCTCCTGAACTTGACAAATGTGGAATTGAAACTAAATTACAAGGTATGACAAAAGTGATAAACCGAACAAGTAAATTCCTCAATTACTTCACTTCAGCTGAATAGCTATATTTAGCTACAAACAAGCAGCTTGTGGTGTAAATAAAGTTTACTCTGTTTCAGAACTGTGCTTGAAGAACTTGAACTCTTTGGCTTCATTGAACCTGATTTCCATGGATGAAGACATTAACATCAAGCCCACAGGTGACTGATTGCTCTTCACAGTAGATTTCTTTCCAATATATGTCAGTTTATTTAAGTCTACTTTATGTATCAGTGTTTTATTGGCGCACAAAGCCAATATTGCCATTGATTGCAAATAAATGATTGTTATACACAGAAACTGGAAAACTGATGGCCAGATACTGTGTTGCCTTTGACACTGTAAGGCAGTTCAGTAAAGTGACTGGAACAGAGACTTTGCCCGAGCTGGTAAGAAAGTTTAAGAAATTCTGCGGTCTCGTTTATTTAGTCTAAGAAGGCTTTTGCTGTTTTTGTAGCTTTTATTTATCTGTTGTTTTTAAAGCACCACTATGTAAGACAATTGAAATGGAAAAGAGCATGTCATCAACGTTGTAAATATTGTTTGTGTGGCTTCGCCGTGGGCATGGCAATACACGTGAATTTGTTGACAGAACTGGTGAATGCAGAAAGTAATTTGGAAACCATGTCAACCGAGTAGGTAAAGTAACCCAAGGGGCTGTAAGTAGCAGGTTTTTGTGCTCCGACCAGACCACCCAACTTACAGACTGTGGTTGTAGCCGCTAGGAGGTTAATCAGGTTTCAGCAGCAGTAGAATTCATCCAGTTAAGAGTTGTAAAATAATTTTAGAGACTGTTATAAGGTCAAAAAGTGTTGCTTTAACTGCATTTAGAATAATAAAAAATGTAATATGTTTTTTTTTCAATTTTAGATTGAAATTATATCTAAGGGGAGGGAATTTAGTGACGTGCAATTGAGAGTAAATGAGAAAAAGACCTTAAACATGCTGAACAAGGATAAGAACAGAACCACCATCAGGTCAGTGGTCCAACTACTTCACACACACAGTTAATAGATGTAGATGCACTATTAGGAATGAAATCAATTAAATATTTTCTTTTTAGATATCCTATGGATGGAAAGATCAAAAGTAATGACATGAAAGTCAATTGGTAAGTTCCAGTTATTACTGTTTGGTATATAATTAATGATTAACTGTCTTTCTTATATTTTTTATATCCAGTTTCAACCTAACAGAGAACAAAACTGTTTACCATACAAATGTTACAAAAAGTTAAAGGGGCCATATTTTGAGATTTTTTTAAGATGTAAAATAAGTCTTTGGAGTCACATAACAGGCGAAATCTGAATGACCAAATTTTTTACATGCTTGCAGAAAATGGTTTAGAAAAACAAAGTTACGGGGTTGTTCTTTTTCACGTTTTCTAGGTTGATAAAAGCACCGTTTTAAACATGGAAAAAGTCGAATTTTCATGCTATGACCACTTTAACAAAGGTCCTTAAAGCAAAACATTGAAATGAAGTAAAATTACTGTAGTGTTTTCCATGCAGTTAGTAACTATATCAAAATAAACCTGGAAATGTTGAAATTTTATATTATTTCTGATGGTGTCCCTGATTATCCTTCTATTCCAGTCTTATTCAAGCTCAACTCGGCTGCATCCCTATTCAGGAGTTTGGACTCATACAGGACACTGGAAAGATATTCAGAAATGGAAATCGAGTCAGCAAATGTGAGCTTAAGCGCCTTAATTTCTCTTGTTGGTCTTTTATTCTCTCTGTCTGATGACATGGTCCTCACACTAGAAATACATTTTTATTTGTGTCACCTTTTTGCTCAGCATATTTGTGCAACATGATGTTTTTTGTCTCTGCCAGATCTGACTGAGTTTCTCCATCATCACTCCCAGAAGAATTTCTCCGCTCAACTCAATTCATTGATACTTGCCAAATGTTTCAGAGCCAAACTGTGGGAAAACTCACCTTATGTTTCCAAACAGCTTGACAAGATAGGTCGGTGATCTTTCTCGGGACCTAAAATTTCTTGTCATTTAAAAAAACTATAAATAGTCTTTTTATGAATTAGGTAGGTAATATATCTGAAAGATGTGTGTGGTTTCTTCTGTAGGACAATCCCTTGCGACAGCCATGGTGAATGCAGGGCTTACAACATTCAGCAAAATTGAGCAGATCAGTCCTAGAGAACTAGAGCTTGTAAGCCAAAGTCTTATAATTGTATAAAAATAAATATTATTTCTAAATATAAAATAGATATGATATCCCATTCTATCCCTTCTGCATTTTTGACAGATTGTGAACCGACATCCTCCATTTGGAAACCAAATTAAAGATGCTGTCAGTAAACTTCCAAAATATGAAGTTGCTCTGGAACAGGTAACTATTACAGGATCTCTGTACCGGATCTCATACAGTGTAGGGTAGCTGAAAATTGCCACATATTTCTGCTTTGTGAAATACACCATCTGTTTATTAGTTATTGTGCCATGCAGTGTTAAGAAACAACTTTTGAAATCATTTTGTTTTAATAAAATGTTTATATTATATAAAAATATTTTCTAGATTCACCGATACAGTGTGTCCACCGCTGAGATTGCAGTCACAGTGAACTTACAGAATTTCAGGGAACTGACACTGAAACACACAGTACCAGACCACCACTATGTGACTCTTATTATTGGGGACTGTGACAATAATGTAGTTTTCCAACAGAAAATCATGTAAGATATACTGTATGTGATTAACTGGTTATTTGCAAGTTATCTATATAAGACAAGTGCATAATTTTTTTCCAGGGATGCATTGCTCTTGAAGACTGGGAGTTGGTCAAAAAGAATTGAGGTGGCAAGATCTTCTAAGGGAGAAGAGATCAGCATTAATCTGATAAGCTCTGAATATGGTCAGTGACTGTCAAGCCAGCTATAAGCCATAGCTTTATGTTTAACCTATTTTAGATTTTCAAAATGTTTTAAACTAGTATCATTAAATGAAATATGAATTATTTGAGTAGTGCAAATTGTTGTCTGGTTTGTTTGGCAATAATAATGTATTGTTGATTATGTAGTGGGTCTGGACATACAAAAGACGTACAGCACCTTCTTCTCGGTAGAAAAGAGGTTTGTCGCTGAATCCCAAATCGTAGAGAGCCCTAGATGGAGAATGCAGAGGGTTGTGAAACCATTTAGAGAAAACCCAGAACTGACATATGATATGTCCTCAGACAGAGTTCAGACCCCTAGACAACAACAACAACAACAATACACTCAGTTTTTAGACAGAGGTAAACCTGTTATTAACTGTATTAAGCGTGTCACTGCATGTTGATACCATGCAAACTAAAGAAGTCTTGTGCATTTGTGTGAACTGCATGTTTATATATATTCTAGATCAAACATCTCCAGATACAGTTAAGAGGCAGTGTAATCATCTCTGCAGAAATAAGGAGCTCTGTGGCCATGACTGTTGTGCGTATTAAACATTCTACATGAGTCCAGACTTTCTTCTGCATGTTTCAGGTTGATTGATATAGTTTCCCTTTTTAGGCAAAGTTGGAGTTGAAATCGTCATGAAAAGAGCATCAAATCGGTCCTCTTTCTCATCATACCTTAATGATCTTAAAAGAAGGAATGAGAGACTCACAGAGACTCCTGTGAAACGTTTGAAGGTCACAAGTCTTACCACTATTGGTTATAGTATATGCACATAATTTTCACATATGGTGTATATTCTATTAAAGGTGCAATGTGTATATTTTAGCGGCATCTAGTGGTGAGGTTGCGAATTGCAACCAATGGCTTAGTCCACTGCTCACCTTTCACTTTAGAAACACATAGAAAAACTATGGTAGCTGCCACCGGACAAACATGTCATCATCGGAGACAACTTAGTAAAAAAAAGTTTGTTCGTTAAGGGCTTTTGTAGAAACATGGCGGCACAAAATGGCGACTTCCATGTAAGGGGACCCTCAGTTTATGTATAAAAACGTCTTATTCTAAGGTAATAAACACATAACGGTTCATTATGAAAGGTCTTTATACACCCCTGATAATATAGTTTTGTATATTATGTTGCATTTCTGTCAAGAGATCCTTCTAAAAATTACACACTGCACCTTTAAGTCCATTAAAATACATTATTTCAAATACACAGTATATTAAATTAGAAGCTCAGCCCGGTTCTCTTGATTTTTCTCTTTAGATGATGATGAATACTGGAACAGCAGCTATAAGCTTGCAGCAGTTCTCATACACACCCAAAGACACGCTTCCTGCTGTCAAGAAGTATTTTGGGGTTTTCTAGTGACCTCCAGGAGTTCTGTCATTAATGCTGAGCAAATCATATTGTTAAGATTTTAATATATCTGTGCTATGGTTGTTTTTAAGCATTGAGGGGACTCATACTGTAAGTACAAATGTCAACAGGAAACTAGAGGAACGTTTTATACCCCATGATGCTTCTTTTGATGGTATGTTAACATTACAATATAATAAACATGCAAAGGACAAAGCTTAACTTTTTTACAAATACTAATTTAAATTTCAAACGTAATTTTTTTTTGTTCAGGTGAAAATGACTTTATGGGAAACTTCTTTTCTGAAATTGAAGACTCCATACTGGAACATCCTGAACAAACTACTTCTTCAGCTCAAGGTTGACTTTATTAGTGACTATGGTGTTTGCCACATATACAATAGTACATGTTCATTCATATGACTGTTAACATATCAACAGTGAAGCTGTTACTTCTCCACAATCATAAAACTGAAAGAGTCAGAAGTGTTTTTTGCAACTGAAGTTTCACAAAGATCGAGAAATAAATGAAATCCATTATAATGAAACTGATGTTTATTCTACTCATGCAAATGCAGATCACTGTCCTGACTTGAATGATTTCTTTAATGTGACCTTTGACCTGGGAGTGAATGACTGGGATGATTTCGATGAAGGTAACTTGGTCAGTGCTAGCGAGATGTGCTGTGAATTGGAAAAATGCAATTCAGCGTTGGAACATTATCAACCCACAAATACTGGTTTGTTGGATTTGCTTGTTTCAGGATTCCTGATGTTTCTGTGCTTATTAGAATCAATACATTTTAAATGGACAGTTTTGTTAGTGATTTGTTTTGTGTGATAGGGAGTTTGACTGCAGTCACACAAAGCCAGGCCCAGACCAAACATGGAACGATAAGTCCTATTTTACCTCAAAGGTAACAGAAAAGAAAACATTGTCATTATTTGGAAAGATGCAGTTAAACTGCTTTTTTAAACCACTCCTATAGAGTATTTAATGATAATTTCACCGAAGGTCAGTGTCTTTCCTGGTTAACAGCACAGTTCTGATAAACACAAATATAATTTTAAAATTCAATCTCATGGGACTAAAATTATGTTTAAAACCAATTTTATAGTTGTGTAAAATATGGTGATATGGCTGTTAAATAATTATTTTGCTTTTGCTATTAATGCTTCTAAAAAAAATATGATTACATTTCACAGGATCCACTCTGTAGCTGTTACACACCAATCTGTAAGTATTACAATATTTATGTATATATTTAGGTCTAAACACTGTTTCATCGGATTCAAGTTAACTTCAGGTCTGTGCTTGTTTATCAGTCTGTTTAGCGATTAATCTGACCTCTGGAACAAATACCTTGTAGAAAATACTTTGGTTTCCAAAAGACAAGGGAAGACAGTGAGCATGGATTACCCATGTAGGGATTTGGCAGCAGGCAATAATATAAGGATCTGTAGTAAACATTGTATTTAATACATTTTAAATTTTAATTTAATTTGTTAGCTCTTTGTAATGGTTAATACGCTTTAGCTATGATTTTGAAGTTGAACTGAGGTAATTTACTGGTTATATTATATATTTTAAATTTTCTTTTTTTTTTTTAAATTTTTCCTTTTTGATTTCTCAGATGGTCTGCCAAGACATAAGCATGAACACACTGTCTGACCAGAGAGAAGCCCAAAAAACTTCAGTCCTTGGAAGATTTGATTTTTTCTCGATGGCAGACACAACTCAGGGGGAAAACACTTCTGTTAACAGGTATTTAAAGAAATAATTTAAATGTTTTAGTTATATATACATTTTGGTATGTGTTAACATGGGCTAATTATTGTAGGGATTGTGCAAAGGACAACAACAGCGAGGCAGATGTTTTTCTTGATATATTTGATGGACTGTGGTAAAGGGTTTTAGCACTGCTATGTAAAGTTCAAATACATTTTTTGGGATTTTTGTGTAAGGCCATTATATATAAAAAGAATGAACCTTTTCATCAAAACATGTGAAATGTCAGAAAGCACTGTACTATTATATCATTTCGTTCTGCATGCAGCAACAAATTTATTAAGCATCTTATTGCTTTTAAAAATACTGAACAGTATATTAATCTTCGTAGAATTTCTGATTCCTAAAAAATACTTTGAGAATGAAAATTGAGAATGAGAATTTTTTGTTTGAAACTTACTTAATACAGTAAGTTCTGCTGTTTTTTGTTGATTTTATGAATAGCAAATAGAAAGGCTAAAGAGAGGAGATAATTAAAGTTATCAACATTAAAATAAGCACTTCCCATGTCAGAGCATTTTTCCTCAATCTCTGTAAATTCATGCCTGTCTTAGTAACAACAAGCAAAAAAGACAAGTACTTATGTATAGCACTTTTAAAGTTTAATGGTTAGTATATTATTTACAGTGATTGACTTTTGGATCTTGAAGTAATATGATTCATACACTACCACAGTAAATACTATAAAGACATTCTTACAGACACATTCATTATTGCAATAATCTGATTATATTTAGCGTCCAAAGATATTACAGCAGTTCTTCAGTGCATGGTTTCTTGACTGACACGAAACATCAGTCTTCCTCTATTAATAATTTTGGCATCATTTTGTTCTCTGATGTTCAACCCCTTCATCAGCTGGCCTGCAGTGGCCTGGTGCTTTGTAAACATGACGCTTTTCTGTATCATTGTTGCTAAAATAGAACATGTGACTTAGTTTGAAATTCATGTGTCATTTTTGGAAATAATAAATTAAGGGGCAGTGTTAGACATGCAACTTACATTTGCATTCCTCTGAATGCGATGCTCATCAGAATTCCTCCTAGAAGTAATAAAGCTCCTCCTACCCAAGCTACATAAAGGGCGGGCCAAATATATACCTGACCAATGAAAAACAGAATAAAAGAACATTATGCATTAAGTTAATATGATACTACAAGCAAATTACAAAAAATGTACACTTGTCATAAAAAAAAAAAACTTTTCATCACACCTGGGAGCAAGCATGTCCATTCCACCCATGCCTAATCCACCAATCCCAATTCCGCTTTTTCCTATCTCGTCTCCGTACTGGCCCATGACTCCTATCTTTCCTTGGTTTGGATAGTAAGAGGTCATCATGAAACTAGCCACTATGTCATTGGCATACACTGATGGTCCAGATATGCCAAAAAGACCTGAAAACAACATAGATGTGGACAATTAGTATAATGTTGTAATATATGATACAAAATGAACAGTGAACTCTTCATAGTAAATATGAGATGCAAAAGCCGCTAAACGTCACCTTCGTCAAAAATTAGACACGATATTGGCAAAAGTCGGCACATATTATATGTTCATTAAACACTTTAGCTTCAAATCTGCTTAATCCTGGCCTCAGGCCATTTAGAAATATCATTTTGTTGGCAGAATTCATTAAGAGCTCATTTACAAGAAAACATGTCAGATGCACTTAGAGGGTTTTGCATCTGAGCTCTTCATGTGTAATTGTTTTAAAATGTTAATTGTTTTAATAAAACATAGTAACAAAGACTAATTAAAAGTTACTGAGCGATGACAAGCACATTGTTTACCGGCAACAATAAGCAGAATCCCTGCACATAGTGTCATTTTGGCTTTGATGCATCGATCCATGCTTCTTCTTTTGACACACTTTAGAGAGAACAGTCCGATCAAAACTGCATTTACACTAATGACAATGGCCATTATCATCAGTGCTCTTACAGTTTGAAAATGTCCTGAAAATGAAACCAACAACAAAAAGAAAATAGAGAGTTATTAGGGCCTATATGAGATTCAATGCTTTTGTCTGATATGTATTTGATTGTTGACTAAGTGTGGACACATTGCCCATGTCGACAACGCCTACTCGAAACAAAATCAAACTTTTGACATTTCACAAAATATGTGAATATCGACAGTACACATGGCATTTTATATTCTTGTGTTACCTCAACCCAGTATCCCGAAATGATGTACCTATAATCACATAATTTTGTGAGTGTTTTCCATGACATTGACACGTTTTTCTGCCTTTTTGCATGTCACGTATTTCTGTTTACATGTCACGTATTTGTTACTCATCTATTTTCTTACCATTATCGCTTCGGTTTAGGGTTAGATTGACATAAAATGACATCCTTACCCAACTCTAACCCTAATGCCAGGCGACAATGGTTTAAAAATCATAAAATATAAAAAATAAATCATGAAAAAAAGATTGAAACCAATACTTAAAGTGAAATCCTAACGCAAACACCAAATCTAACCATGTGTCAAACGTGTCAGTGTCACGGAAAACTATTATGTGACTATAGGTACATCATTTTGTGATACATGGTTGGTTACCTTTGAGTAAGGTGCCTGCTAAGTGAATAAATAGGAAAATAAGATAATGTGTACACTGTCAGAAAAAGTGGTCGCTAGCTTTCACCAGGGCAGTACCCTTTCTAAGAGTACATCTTAGCATCTGAAGAGTTATGTACCTCAGATGTATATATTGGTACCTACTGTACATATCTGTAGTATGTATTAGGAGCTTCTTAAAGGATAGTGTCCCAGTGACAGCTGGGGGCCATTTTTAAATAGTATAACAAAATAACACAAGAACAGTATAATCGTTTAACTGATAGATGAACATGATTTCACCTACCTACAACAGAAACTTAAAATGTTGACCCTATTTCTCATACACTCCATTTATCAAAGCATTTACTAAAACAAATTATACATGAGGTCACTTAATGTGCAATGTTTTCAGACTGGCTTTAATATGAAACACCTACTTTTTTAAATCAGTTTGATTATAATTAACGTTTTGTCTGTTGAATTCTTGTCATTACTGATGCTTGAAACAAGCAATGAGCAAACCTTAAATCTTAAATTGACTTTAACAAGAGTTTGATAACAATGAGAAATATATTAAGTTGCTTAGGTATGAATGGAATAATGGGCCATAAACAAGGGATTAAGAATTAATAGTTTTAAATGTTACAGGTGTTCAAGCATTTAAATTCCTGTAAGGTGTGTCAACTAATTTTTTATGAACATTAAAAAAACATACCTTTGAGATTGTGTATGATATCATATTGCTGCAACTCAAAACAATTACTGTATGAGTCTAACAGTTAAAGGGATGGTTCACCTTCATCATTTACGCACTCTCATGTTGTTACTGTACGAACGTGTATACATTTCTTTGTTTTGATGAACTCAAAGGAACAGAAGATATTTTGAGGAATGTTTGTTACCAAACCAATCAGAAGCCCCATTCACTTCTATGGTATTCTTTATCCTACTATGGAAGTCAATGGGGCTTCTGATCAGTTTGGTTACAAAGATTCCTCAAAATCTCTTTCTTAGAACAAAACAAAAATATATACAGGTTTGTAACAAATAATAAGTGCAAATAATATCCCTTTAAACTTTTGGATTTGGTTTAAAGCACAATAGATAACAAACACATTTGGCAGATCCAAGATATTTAATTTTGGGGGGGGGGGGGTCGTACTCATGACCTATGCATTACTAACGCATTGCTCTACCAAGTGAGCTACATGAGCTTTTTCTCATCTCATGTGGTTAAACACTTCAATAATTTTCTGTATCTGTGTGTATCCCCATTATATGTACTAAAGTAAATTTCAGATATTTTTAGAAACTACTGTCACATTGCATTCCTTATCAGTGCCTATAAACCTTTTTAGATCCGCACAGAAGAGAGTTTTCCTATTGTTTTCTTATCAGTCACTACCGGACAGTACAGTGAGAATAAACAAACTTGCCCTTTAGTTTCTTCAATGTCTATTTAAATGAAATTTGGCTTGTGTGATGCCTTTGCTGCTAAATAATGTGCAGTGTTTTTAAAATTGGCAAGCACATACAACATAAATATAGTTTATATATAAATATTTCCTGAACAAATCAGTAGAAGGATTGTAATTTCTTTATGTCTAGTAATATAATAAAAATAATCATAAATATTTATTTGTTTGTATTTTATTTTATTACAATTAAATTTCGATTATAGTAATTAAAGTTTTACAGATGGGAAGAGCAAACACTGAAGTTGTATGACAAGAGGTTGTGAGAAATTCATTCAGTGAGCAAATCAAACAATAGAGCAATGAGGCAGCGAGAGAAAAATATATAAGAGACACATTAATCACAGGCAGAGAAAATATCAAGGACAGAGAGAATTAAAAAGAAAAGAAAACATCACCACAAAAAAAATGTAAATTATGTACAATGCAATAATTTCAAATCTGTTTTATTATATAAAAAGAAAAAAATTAACAAGACAATTTTTTATTGTCACATCATCAATGGCACATGCATGGTGCTGCTTGCTCCAGACAGTGCAGAACACATGTGCTATACAAAGAATACAAAAACATTTCTCCCTATTTTATGTAACGAATGTTTGCGAAATCAGTTTCAGTATTTTCCTCTTTGCGACTTTGGGGTTCATCAGCTAAAAGTGAAGACTATTTCAAATATTTTACACCAAACAATTATCTGTCAAACTTAAAGAATTAAAAGAAGTGAGTATTAAGAATTAAAAAAGCAAACTAATACAAATATGCTGTAGTTACTGTATGAAATGACCTCTACATACTGTATACAAACAAAACAGCGTGGCTCATTTGTAAGAAGATCGTTGTTTAGAGCATTAATGATCCGCCTTTCTTTTCTCGCATTCGACTCAACATACATGTGTATTTGGCATGCAAAAACAAATGCAGAAACAATCAATCAATAAAACGAACAAATAAATAAAAGGTGCATTTAAACCAACACATCCTCATCCCATGGCGTCAATATTTGACGCCACTTGACCATGCGTCAATATGTTACGCGGAGGGTATACCCTTCGCGTCATTTTTTGACGAACTGGGGACTTCAATACTATTAGGTACGCGAAATTAAACAGTTGTCGCCTGACATTGGGGTTAGGGATAGGTTTGGGTAGGGATGTCATTATGTAAATCTAACCCTAAACCGACGCGAAAATGGTAAGAAAATGGTACGGAAATAGGAAAGAGAATGCAACGGACTCAATAGTATTGAAGTCCCCAGTTCGTCAAAAAATGACGCGAAGGGTATACCCTCCGCGTAACATATTGACGCATGGTCAAGTGGCGTCAAATATTGACGCCATGGGGTGAGGATGGGCTGATTTAAACATGTTGTGCACAATATTAAAATGTCTAATGTATTAATCAAATCACGCTTTATCAAAAGATGATTAAGCAAAAAGACACAGCAACTCGGGTTGATTATAAACCATATCTTATGAACCGGATCCTTAATATTTAACTCATGGATTTAGCGGCGCTCCAGGGTTTATTCCCGTCATACCTGGAAAAACTATGTAGGCAACTGAAGTCGTCAAACTGGGGGACCACGGAGAACAGTTACATGACAGCAGGTATCCCGGGTTTGCAGGTGACAGGTGCGCGTGCTGATCGGGATATCCCAGACTCCCAGTGGACCTGTTTTCACTCTGATATCCTAAAACCTGAGGGAAAGGCAACGAACCAGGTGTTAAAACATGTGGGAAAAGTTGATCGTTTTGAAAAGCAGTCACATTGGTCAGGTTCGGTTCCACGGACGCAGCTAAATGGAGAGATCGTGGCTTCTTTGTAGGAGCCACCGTGGCCCCAGGTGATGTGTTTTGAAAGTCTCCACCGTCGTGGTGTGGCACAATAAAAACCTTGTCCTTTAGACTCTTGGGTTTGCGTCGTGGTCGATATTTGTAGTCGGGATGCTCTCTCATGTGTTGCGCGCGCAGTCTTTTGGCCTCGTCGATGTACGGTCTTTTTTCAGAATCGGAGAGCAATTTCCACTCGACGCCGAGTCTCTTGCTGATCTCGGAGTTGTGCATCTTTGGGTTCTCCGCTGCCATCTGTCTTCTCTGACCTCGGGACCAAACCATGAAGGCATTCATTGGTCTCTTAATGTGCTCCATGGGTTGTTTCGTCATAGTCATAACATTAATTGGTTGCTTTGCATCACTAAAGAATAAAGTTTCTTTACACTTGAATTAATGCAATGTTTGAAATGAATCATGCAAGAGGGATATTGCTCTGATGAAATTAAATTAAAAGTCTGTATCTTAAGTTTGAAGGTCTCGGAAGCTTGGAAATTTAGCGCCTGTTTAAAAAGCAAGGCGTTTGTGAGATGTTTGTTTGAAATATCTGTCAAGTGCGCGCTGACTTTCAAAGAAACCTTTGATGTAGGGAGCGCGCGCTCTGACACATCACCTCCTGCGCCCAATCAGCAACACAGTTACAATGAATACATCCATGACAGTTTGTGATTTGTGAAAAAAGATGTTACTGAACTTAATAAAATGAAAACTACTTTGACAGTAACTATAATAGTTTGGGAACCCATTATCATCTCTCGTAAGGCAAGCACTTTATTGCACTGCAACTGTCCTTGGTCCTGAAGCATTGTTCACAATAAACGCATGAGGTACAAAAGTTCATAGCATTGTCAAATAACATGATATTCTTACTTTAATAGATGCATTTTTGAAGTATTCAATTACAATAAATTAACATAAAATGTTTGTGCATTATATATAAAAGAATAGGCATTAAATAATAATAATTTACCAAACATGAAAATCATTTACCCTCATCTCTTTCAAAACCTGCCGAACACAAAAGAAGATATTTTGAAGCACATTTAAAACGAAACTATTGCCCCCATTGACTTCCACTGCATGGAAACAAAACCATTGAGACATTTCCTAAAATATCTTTTTTGTCTTCCAGCGTAAATTCACATTGCAGGTGTTTAATGACACGAGGGTGAATTAATTATAACAGAAGTTTTATTGTAGGGTAAATTACACTGATAATGCCATGGTTGGGTTAAAAAAGGACAAACCCAACCATTTGGGTTTATAACAGGTCCCAGTGGTTATGTTTGTCCATTATTTGAAAATATTGTTTTTTTTAATGGTTTTTAAAAATAACTTAGCATTTTTAGAGTCTGTCCCTTTACTGCTTTACTGCATATAACTGTGTTAGCCCTAGAAAATCTTTCTAAATCGGAGAAAAATGTCTTTATATATTCAGATATAATATGTACCTTGCTCATATCTGGGGCTAACATAAATGGATTGTGAACTGACCACAGGACAGCTGGTTCTTTGCTGTCCATTATGAGATTTTATCTTCAGCACTGAGGGATTTCTGACACATGGGGGCACTGATCATGCTGTGAAGCTGATTGCTTTTTATTTTGCTCTTACGGTAAAGATAATATTGCCATTGAAAAAGCTATTAAATCTGTATTCTGCTTTTGGTGCCTTTTATTGCCCTGTTGACAAGCAGGGTGTAAAGAGAACACGTTTAATCAAGGCACTCCTTAGTAGGCTACTCTTATAAAAAGAGCAAGGCAATCTAACAGTCATTGCTTTAAAATACACACAGGTTTATTTTTGGACTTGTTTTTGTCTGTTCATTATTATTATTAGCCTATTATATTATTAATATGGATGTTCACCTGCAAAAAGTGAGTAAAAAGTGTCACTTTAGTTCACGTCTTATGGTACAATTTATTTTTATGTCACCACATGTCCTTAGGAGGATTAGAAAGGGAGTGTATTAAAAAAATGAATTGATAGTTACATTAGGTGAGTGTTTTTTATTAAGAAAAAAACAGGAATATAGCAATTATTTGGTGCTTGTAAATGATTTACTGTAATCCCTTTGAATTTGTTTGAATGTTCAAAATCATTTATCACTCAAAAATAGCCTATTCATTTCTCTTTGCATGTTTTGTCTATTTGTAAAAGCATCAAAATTTCAACACAAATCATTGATTACTCATGGACCTTTTCTGCTCTGGATAACAGCTTGTGACAGTTTCAAGCAAAACATTTTGAAAACATTTCCCAGAGCAATCCTACAGATTTTCTCTGCTCTAGGGGATAAAGCTTGTGCTTTTTAAATCATATTTGAGAAAAGTCAAGCTTTTCTATAATAACCTATCATGGAAATATTGCTAGTAAAAATGTGTTGAAGATATGTAGGAAACAGCTCAAATCCTGAGAGCTGTCAGGATCCCTAGCCACACTTCCCCCCCTGTGAAATTAATACTTGCACCATATTAGATAAAGCTGGGGGATATTATTGCCTGCCTATCTGCAAGCCCCAAATCCCACCAGTCAGCAGTCAGAGACATATGCAATAAGGCATTTCTGAGAGAAGCACTAAATGCAGGCTAAAGACTTTAAATGTGCCACAGCAAATTAAATGGAGCTTTTAAGTGAAAGGTGCTCTGTAAGCATAGCAATACTTACTCAGTAGAGTTTGTAGGGGATATGCGAAGATGCAGTATTTTGGTGGTCACTTATCAGTGTCATGTGCAAAATGTAAAAACGTGTGTTAAAATTGTTAGATTTTTTTCTCTTTGCAAGGTACAACTTCCATTAACTTAAAATACATGGAAATATGTTTTGTTTAGAAAAAGAGAATTCAGTTTTGCATTCAAGTCTTCTTTCTAAATTATTAATAAAGAAAGTAATATTTCAAATTCTGCAGCATTTGTAGTCCGCTAACATGATGGCTTCTACCATTCATCACCACTAGATGTCGCTGTTAATGGGAGGATGTTTGTGGGCTATGGGTGTGGTTATTTCAAAAACATTCAATGCAGTGTTTAATTTATAAAATATTAGGTCTATTTGTAAATCAGAAGGGCAAACAAATTCACACATACATGATTAATTTTATTATCTTAATGGCTAAATTCCATATACATAAATGTAAATTCTCTGGCCGAAAACCATGCTTTATAGTATTTAAAGAAAATTATACACTATTTTGATCTAATATTACCTCATAAAAAACAGAAAGCCTGTCAGATTCTAAAGGCATGTAATTATTTTCATATTTTTATATAATATATTGTTTCCCCCCTAGCAACAATGTCTTTATTTTTATTTTGTGTTATTTTTTATTTATATTTGGATACACTGCTCTAATATTTATATTACTGTCAATTGTTCATTTAAAACTAATGATACATATCCACAGTTTCGTTGATAAAGCTCTGTGATCGGTTATTTCATGTGTCGGAAGATTTATTTCTGGGCAATTTAGGTTGAAAAACTATTATTTTTGCATAACCTCGATTTTAATGTTGCATGGCTGCACACTGCTTTAAAACGTGTCATAGGTTTGAAAGTGTGGAAATAAAATAACTAAACATATTAAACTAAACATAGTTAACGTTTTATTTTCAAGATAGTAATTTCTGTTCAAACAGCATTAAAGGGATAGTTCACGTTAAAATGAAAATTTTGTCATCATTTACTCATCCTCATGTTGCTCTAAACCTGTATACATTTCTTTTTTCGGATGAACACAAAAGAAGATATTTTGAGAAATGATTGTAAACACACAGCAGTAAGTGACCATAGACTTTCATAGTAGGAAAAAATATTTTGAAAGTATTGTGATAATTGACTAAGAAAATATTTAGATAAATGATGGTAAGCACACAGTTGACGGTACCCATTAAATTCCATCATATTTTTTATTCCTACTATGGAAGTCAATGGTCACTTACTGCTGTGTGTTTACAATCATTTTTTAAAATATCTTCTTTTGTGTTCATCAGAAAAAAGAAATTCATACAGGTTTACAACAACATGAGGATGAGTAAATGATGACAGAATTTTCATTTTAAAGTGAACTATCCCTTTAAGGGGAATTTACAGTATACTTATTTGCATAAAGGCCCCGTTAGGACTTTTATTTTGAAACAACACAAGAATCTTGACGTCCCTTACTTCGTTGATCTACGCTGTCGGCGTCTGTGTGAGTTCCGGTATCTCTGGAATTTGGGCTGATCGTCTCCTGAACCCCCCTGCAGAACTGAACAAGAGATTTTCGGCAACTTGAAGGTATGTTTAATACATTTATCCAAGTATATTTGCCTCAGAACATACGGCATTTACCCGAAGCGTGACTTTTTGTGTTTTTAAGATAAACGTGCCAACCGTAAACCGCTAGGAATTGCTTAGTTAGAGGCGTGTCTTTGCACAGTATAGTGTAAGTTAGCCACTGATCTGTTTTTCTAAACTGCAATACACACATATACCATACATGCATTTGGCAGACATTTTTATCCTAAGCAACTTACAGTTCATTCAAACTACATTGTTTTGATATGTGTGTTCCGGGGATCGAACCCAAGTCCTTTAATTTACTATAGCTTAAGTTACAATGTACTGCAACGATCAAACGCTACTTCATTTATCTGCGAAAACTTGAAGCGTTTTGTTGAATTGTGGTAGTAAGATCAGACTAAACATAGATTAAGTATTAAAACACAGAACTGTATTAAATAGAAAATATATTTAATCAGTTAATTAATAATTAAATAGATTGCACAGTAAATATTATACCCTGTAACGTTAAATGAAAATAAAACAATCACAATTTTATCTGTTTTACTTAAATATGGTGTGATTGTGAGCCACTCTTTGTGTTTAATCCATTTGAAGGCTCTTGTACATCCCTGTGTATTTGATTTGCATTTGATATAGTTTTTACTGTACTATAATGAGAGACCATCACGTTAAGGCTCAAAGTCTCAGTTTATGTCTGTATCCACTAAATGTTGTCTGAAGTTGTCTTGTAAACTGCTTACTAGGTTTTGAACCAGTTTCTGAATATTTCATCCTCTTTTCAATGTACTTTAGGGTCAAATATACTGTATAAATTCTTTAGAAATATTTTTTTGTCATATATTGCTGCACAGCAATTATTGCAGCTGTAGTTTTAGACAGACTTTATTTAAATTTCAAACAGGAAACCCAGATTAGGTTTTTTTGTTCCTGTCAGTTTAAGTCAAATGCTTGATGTAGGTTTGTGGTGAGACTGATGCTCACAGACAGAAACTGACTTCCTCTTCCTGTAGAGCTCTGAATACTTTCACTATAGGCTACACAGGTTTCATGTGCACGTAAGTTCAGCTCGATGTCTTATGCCAAGATGGTCAATGCTTTAATATAAAGTCCTTGAGGTTGCTGGCTGCTATCTCATGCAGTGTAGTCAAATCCTAAATCAGATCCTAATTTTAAAAAATCTTTTTTTTTATTGTTTTTCAGGTTTCGTTTGAGCTCACGATGTCTCAGGCTGATAAATTGAAGGTAAGGAAATGAGAGCTGGTGGGTGGATGTTGAGTTTTACTCAGTCGGTGCATCTCCAATTATGCAATGCATGAGGAAGCTGTCACACCGCTATAAAGTAGATTAGTGTGTGCATGTACAAAGTCACAAATTCAATTTTCAAGTAGTCTATTTAGTATATTTTATGTATGAATGCAGTTATTCAGAGATTGTTCTGTTCTCATCCTTTTAGCAGGGGCAGTTCACAAACCCAGAGACTCCTGGCTATGTGGGATTTGCAAATTTGCCAAACCAGGTGCACCGGAAATCAGTGAAAAAGGGCTTTGAGTTTACACTTATGGTGGTGGGTAAGTATATAAACTATAGTACTACAATGCATTGCATATTGCATCTCAGTCCAAAGTTTTCTATATTTTACATACAATCAGCAATACAGTATAATATAGTTAAAATAAAGAGGAACATGCTTTAGGCCACATTTGCAAAACAATGCTGTAATAAAAAAGCTTTACGTGTTCGAAAAAACTTTTATGTACACACACAGCACTTTTTATTTTATTACCAATTCAGCAACAGGAACACAACATACACCATTTTTATTTTTTTTTGCAAAAACTTGAAAAGGTTTTTGTCAAATTGTGGCAGTATTAGATCAAACTTAGCATGGATTCGGTATTTAAAACATAGAAATGTATTTAATATAAAAAAAGATTTAATAGATTCTACTGTCAAAAAGATTTGTGTTACCATCGTTCTTCGATAATGCCTAAAAACACCATAATTCATGCCATGCCAGTAGATGGCGATGTTACCTTGTAAAAAAACACTACACACCAAAGCAAATCAAATTGGTAAACTGTTTGAGAAGCGTTAATAATCTCAGTATCTTGACACATTCCTGTAGACCACCATTGTTGTTTGTGGTTATTCTTGCGCATGCGTCACCATTATCATTGCGTTTATGTACTTATGTACACAGAGACAGGGTGTCGTTTTCAATAACTTGTCCCGTCTTCAAACGTTTGCATTTTTTGGACCCCAAAATGACCGTGTAGTGTAAACGAACAGCCAAACCACAGAAAACTTAACCAGTTTTGGTAGAAAACATTGTTGTTCAAATGGCACCTTAGTCTGGGATAACAAAGTAAAAGATTTATTGACTTGATCCAACTTTTTACTTGTGGCTTCCATGTTTGGAGGTAAAACATTTAATTTGGTGGAAACTCTGTATTTGGTGTTTGAGTGGAAGTGGCTGTGGGAACAAAAATCTTTGGCAGGGTCAGATCTCTCCCATCGGGCCTGTGTGTGTGTACAGCTGTTGACACTCAAATGAGATCTGCTGTGGAGAATCGAATGGGGGAGGGAGACTGTCCATTGTACGCAGAGCCTATGCCTTATAGTCTTAAAATAAATCACAGGAATGCAGAACTACAGCCTGTTTCAGCCATGCACATGATGATGGAGAACAGCTCAAACTAGAGAGTTATGACACTGGCTAAGCAAGAAAACTGTATGGTGCACTGGATTTATTTGTTTGTTTATACACATTAATCGAGCCGTGTCCGTGTGTGTTAACTCTTTCCCCGCCATTGACGAGATATCTCGTCAATTAAGAGAAAACGCTTCCCCGCCAATGACGAGATTTTCCGTCTTTCCGCAATACCGCTATTATCCACCAGGTGGCGCACTTCCGAACTTTATAAAACCGGAAGTATTGCCCTATGGCAAGCTGCTGCATGTCCGTGTCTGTTTTAAAGATCGCCCTGAATATGATCTCTATGAAAAGTCCGTCACAAAAATGGAATTATCTCTGCTTTTTGCTCAAAATATGGTATTTTTGCAAAAACCTACCCATAGAGGGTCTGTTCTTTCATTTGGTATATTGTATGTTTATATATTTAAAGAAGAAAATTTTCTGGAAGGCATTAAACTTTGGTGAAAATCATGAAAAACGCTGGCGCTGGCTGGCAACTTTTTTTAAAAACGCTGGCGGTGAAAGAGTTAAAAAGGGATGACAGAACGTCATAGGAATCTAATTGAACTGTGTTAAAATAGTGTCCTCATTTGTACTTGTGTTGTTTTCAGGTGAGTCAGGATTGGGGAAGTCCACGCTTATCAACAGTTTGTTCCTCACAGATCTCTATCCTGAGAGAGTCATTCCTGGTGCTGCAGGTGAGTGAGTTTCAGTACATTTTACATACTGAAATTAAATTAGATGTTTTGTAATCATACTTCATTTTAATTGAAATGTAGTTATTTAGCACTTTTTTAGAACATTGTTGCATTGTTTTAAAGCAGCTTTACATGGAAAAGAAAGAAAACGCATCAGAAAAATTATTAAATATATTGTATATAGTGTAGAATAAAAAATATTTTTGCAAATTATTATTGTCCCCATAAATAGACTGTAATCTAATAAAATATGATACAGTACCTATCATATAATAATCATATGAACATGATGGATGACGGGTATCATATCCTTAAATGGTAGAAACTAAAAATGCATGTTTAGGAAAATTATGTTAATGTCACTTTAGATTAAGTGTTTTTAAAGATATTAAAGCTACTTTGATAAATAAATAACATTAAAATGCCGAACAACTTGACTTTGGATCAGTTTTAGGTTTCTGGAGTTATCTGTAACATATTGCAAATGTGCTTTTGTCATGCAGAAAAGATTGAGCGTACTGTGCAGATCGAGGCCTCAACGGTGGAGATCGAGGAGCGTGGAGTAAAGCTTCGCCTTACTGTGGTCGACACACCTGGATATGGAGACGCCATTAACAGCCAAGACTGGTAAGGTTTTCTTTTAAGGGTCATTAAAAATAATTAACTTGGCCTGAGATATACAGTATATGGGTCAGTGACAAAAACGGTTTGGCAAGATGAGAAATTCAAAAATCTTAAAAAAAAAAACTTGTTTTAAAAGCATGCAACAGGTTTATTTCAATGTACGTAGTGTATTTATATTAATTTTATGCAATAAAAAATTACATTTGCAACATTTTTATAAAAAGTTAAGACTGAATAGACCTGATAATGTAAAATGGTGTAACCGCAAATTGCGCCAAAGAATGAGAAATATAAAATATTTTATCCACCTTGATGGCATGTAAACGTATTCATCATCAAACAAAAAATATTTAAAATATAATTTTATTATTTATTTCTAAATGTATATTTAAATTAGGGATGTTTAACGATTAATCGCGATTAATCGTTAGCAGAATAAAAGTTTTTGTTTACATCATATATGTGTGTGAACTGTGTATAATAACTTTGTATAAATAAATGTACACACATGCATGTATATGTTTTAGAAATGTTTACATGTGTATATACATTTGTATATTTATGTATAATTTATATTATATATAAATACTTAATATATACATTTTTTTTTTCTTAAAATTATACATGAATGTGTTCATATTTATATATATACATATTTATTATACACAGTTTACACACATATGTGATGTAAAAAAAACTTTTATTCTGCTAACGATTAATCGCAATTAATTGTTTAGCATCCCTAATTTAAATGCGTTTTTGTAGTATTTGTCCTGACATTTGCTGAAAACAGCTCTGTTTTCTAAATAATCTTTGACATACTGTCGTGGAATTTTAGCCGCATCAAATAATACTCACTAAGAGTCAAAGTCAAGGATCACACAGACACACTGTCGACAGAATTTTCTTTGTCTGAATTTTATATATTCTGCAGAATAGGCTCTCACCCCCGTGGTGCAAGAAGTTTAAAAACCTAAGAGCCCCGATCACAAGGTTGAAGACACATTTATAGTAAGATGCTGAAACACGTACAATCATCCGTTTCTACGTCATTTAGAAGATAGCCTTCAGTTGTCAGTGATTAAGAGCAAAGACCGTTAAACATAATCATAAAGGACAGTACATGCTGGTACATGATGTTTAAGTCCTTCCATGGACATTGTACTTGCTGAAAAGACAGAAAGAGCATAATTCTGTACGTTAGCAGAAAAACATGATCTCCATATGAATCACAATTTGTGAGCTTCAGATTGTTATTAAAAAATGAAAAATAGGATGAAAAATAAAACATAATAATATAGAAATGAAAGCATAATAAAATCCTCCACTACACTCCTCCCTTTTTATGATTTATTCATAACTTCATTTACTGTCATCGTTACGTAGCTCTGTTTATTACCCTTAACCATAGTGTGCATATAGTTCTGTGCAGTTGGAAAAGTAAAAATGCACACACACGATGATCATGAACCTCATTTTTGAAAGAAGAAGAATAGTTCGTTTTCTTGAAGAAATTGAGCACAGTTAGAGTTGGGGTCGTGAGCCCTTGATGATTCCGGATTGAGCACAGTTAGAGTTGGGGTCGTGAGCCCTGAGCACAGTTAGAGTTGGGGTCGTGAGCCCTTGTTGATTAATTTCCTTTGTAGGTTCGGGTTTGGTAGGACCACACGGTGCAGTCGTGCCAAGCTATCCTGCTTTCTTGTTCGAATGAAATTATCTTAGTGTCTAAATTAATGTGGGGTCTCAAAGCTGGTGTTGTAATTACAGTTATTAAGCTGCAAGCGTCGTGTCGATTACCCACATTAAAGATGTCGTGTGCGTGTGTCCAAACCAAACCCAGAATACTGGAGTCGTCCTCCAATACTTTGTGAGCTGTTGCAGTTCTCTCGTGTCGTTCTTCGTATAAACTTGCAGCATACAGGTATCTGTGGTTCCCACCAATACGAAAAAGTGGTCCGTAGCAGTCGACTAGCCGTCCTCCCTTTGGTTTACACCTTGCAGTCCAGGACCAACCCTCCGGCAATGGGCAGCGTGCACCCATGTGGCACGCTCCGCGACCTTCACAGCGGTGTGAGTCGTCAGCAGAACCTGAAATGGCCCCTCCCTCCGTCTGGCTTTCCAGGATTTCCTCCTGAGGTTCTTTACCACCCCGTAATCCCCTGGTTTGATGTTGTGTAATGGTTCTTCTACTGGATGGGGTAGGGCTGATTTAACCTGCTTTGGAGATATTTTGAAATACAGAGGACATAGAAATACAATATTGCAACATGTCATTTTCATTTTGAAGAGTATCGCATGTCACCGTGGTCCCCATGTGTCAACCTAGCAAAATGGGAATAAAAATGTTTAGGTAAGCAAGGTTTTTGATTTGGACCCATCCAAATCCCTTCAGGAGTTTTGGTTGCTCCACACGATTTCCATAGAGCTATTTCTGTTGGAAGAGAAAATGTTTGCATGCTTATTAGTAACTCCTGTGGTGTTTCGGCTTCCTTTTCCTGGGAAATCTGTGTAAGAGAAACGTTTTTGTTAGTAGTCATGAGAGATGCTTCCGCATCCGTGCGTGCATTTCCTCTGGAGATCACGTCCTGTTCCTTGGTGTGTGCTTTGCATTTGCACACAGCTATTTGAGAAAGGAGTAAAATTTGCTATAGGAGAGAAACTGTCAGTAAAATCAGCAGTCAATGTAAATGGTTATAGATTGATTAGTAGCAAGTTGACAAGCTTGTGTTAGTGCATGCAATTCAGCCACCTTTGCAGATTTCTGAGGTGGTAAGCATCCGGATTTCACTACTTCAAAGTCAGACACAACTGCCCACCCCATCCTATCTATGCCTCTGTCATCTCTGGAAGAGGAACCATCCACATAATATGTGAGGGTGCATTTAGGTATGGGTGTATCAGCAAGGTCAGGCCTTGGTGTGCATACTTCCCGTAGGGCAGACAAACAACAATGTGGTGTACCTTCATCAGGTGTAGGTAACAATGTCGCCGGGTTTAGCACTGTACATCTTTCAACTGTGACATTAGACATCTGAAACAATGCACAGGAATAACGCAGCCATCTTGCTGCAGACAAGTGAGATGTGCGCTGTTCAAGCCCTGAGACATCCTGGTAGGCCCCTGGCCACCGCATCAAGGCGTCCTGAAAAATATGCAACTGGTCTCAACTTGTCACCATGTTCTTGCAACAAAACAGATGTCATACAGCCATTTCTTTCATCCACCATTTGAATAAAAGGCTTTTTTTTGATATGGCAGCCCCAAAGTGGGTGCCTGCTGTAATGTCTGTTTTAGTTCCACAAATGCCCTTTCAGCCTTCTCTGTCCATTCTACCTTCTCTGATGGTGCCAAAGGTTTCTCATAAATCATGTCATGCAATGGTTGTTGCATCTCAGAATAATTAGCAATAAAAGTCCTGCAATATGATGTCATACCCAAGAATGACATCACCTGTTTCTTTGTAATGGGTTTTGGTATGTTAGCTATTGCCTCTATTCTCTTTGGAGAGAGAGACTTACCCATAGGTGTAATTTCGTGTCCTAGAAAGGTTACTTTCTGGACAGAGCACTGTACCTTTTTGGGGTTGACCTTGTGGCCCTCCTCAGCTAGATGAGTGAGCAGCCGTATGGTGTTGTCTGTGCACGACTGCTGAGTCGGTGCCGCCACCAAGAGGTCATCCACGTACTGCAATAAAGCAACATCATCATCCAACACAAGTGTCTGTAATGAACAATGCAAGGCGGAGTTATAAATCGTGGGGCTCTCGCTATACCTCTCAAATGTAAAAGCAAACCAAAACTGGCTATTAGGTTGGACAGGAACACTGAAAAATGCATTCGAAATATCCACTACACTCCTCACTCCAGAAAACCACTTGCTGTCAGCTGGTATCTGTGAGACAATTGTGTAAGGGTTTGGCACATTGGGTGCCCTTACCTGTACCGCAGCATTTACTGCTTGGAGGTCTTGAACAAACCTCCACTCTGTGGGCTGACCTGCTTCTCTGACCTTTTGTACAGGAAAAATTGGTGTTCTTACAGGTGAGTGTGGGCAGGGAACAATTATCCCTTTCTCCAATAAGGCCTCAAATACTGGCCTTATTCCCTCAAGCGCCTCCCTTTTCAGAGGGTATTGAGGTTTACATGGTCTGTAATCACTTTTTGGGGTGATAACTACTGGTTCACACCCTTTAATCAAACCCACATCGTACTTATCTTTAGCCCACAGGTGGTCAGGTACATTGTCAAAAACCTCTTGCGGTAAATCAATGCTAGCACACGTCATGTGTGCTGGCAAAATGTTTTGTGAATTCGAGTCAGAGACAGCTTTCTGAATTACAACTCTCTCTCTCTCAGCAATGAAAAAAGAAACACAACTTCTCCTGTGTGCCGTTATCTGCTCTGAGAACTGCACGTTATCTGACAACATTTCCCAATCAACAGCCTCGCTGCAGGCTTTTGCAAATTCACCTGCTTTTTCCCATGGCTGACTGGTATTCTTTGCAATAGAAACATGGGGTACCGAATTTTCAACATCAAAAATTTGTTCTTGCTTTTCTGTAAATTTTACGAGTGCCACACACCATGAGTCATTCCAGCATATGTGGGTTATTGTCAAGCCCTCGGTTTTTATAGAGAACCATTTTTCTTCCCACTCTCGCTCTGCTGTCTCAACAACATGAGCCGTGCAATGCATGTTATCAACTGGAATGACCTCGCTGGTCTGTGGCAATCTTATCTTCCCTTCAGCAAACAATTCTTCACTCTGGAAGGCCCATTCATACACATGTAACACATACAACAGAGACACACACATATAGACAACATTCTGGGATCCCAACAAGAAATACTCAGGCCTTGGTTGTTACATAAGATGCTAGCATTCATTTTACACATCAAATCCCTCCCCATGAGGTTTACCGGACACGCGTCAGATAAGAGGAACATATGCATAAACTTGTTACCGTCATGCATACAACAGAGTGGAGCAGTAAATTCTTCCCTCACTATATGCCCCGAAGCACTCATAGATGAGTTAAACTGCCCACTCAAGGTGACAAATGGGAATTCATCTTTGCGTATGACAGAGTTGATTGCACCAGAGTCTACCATAAACAACAATGCCTGTCCCTCAAACATTATTTCTTCGAGAGGCAGTTTAGAGATGTTGCCTCTCGTTCAGCATCAAGCAAAGCAAGTTCTTCATTGCATAGAGCGTTTCTTTCCCTTTCACACACATCAGAAAAACAGAATTAGCAAGCAGATAATATGGCATTTGAACCGCAGAAAAAACAAGATTGGACTTACCCGCCTCCGTACGATGCTCCCCTTCCCCCTCCTGGCTTTAGTCACCCTTTTCCTTATACGCCGGCAAGTTGCCCGCGCCCGCTTGGGATTCCTCCGTCCCTTGAGTTTTCAAGAAATGGAAACATTGTTTTTTTTCAAATGTCCTTTCTGTCCGCAATACCAGCAAACATTTTCTTTCGGATCTCCTCTTCTCTCATTCTCTCTGCTGCCCGTTCTCTCGGGAGCGTTGTCCTTGCGAAGAGAAATTGCGTTGTTATGTTGTGGCTGTGCCCATTCTCCTATCTTGGCAAAAGCTGAAGATAGCTGTTTCTCTGGTGAACGGCTTCTCTGCTGTTTCCTTAGGCCTTGCCTCCCGTTCCGTCTTTATCTGAACATCATCTTTGTCCTCTTCAAAAGTGCTGTCAAGGATGTGGATGATCTCTGATTCTGGTCCACGTGGCAGTTCTTGCATCGGCGGTGGCGGGGGTGCAGAAGGTGGTGCTTGTCGTGCTGGCTGTTGTATCTGTGCGGTTTGTTGAGCAGGTTGTTGTATCTGTGCGATTTGTTGAGCAGGTGGTGGTGGAGGGCGACGTTGTGGAGGGGGTTGGAGGTCATCGTCCAGAAGCGGTACCCTTGTGAATTGGAAATGTACCCCAGGTGGGGTACGTGCAGGTGCATAGGGAGGAGGGGGAAAAAAAGAAAGTTAGGTTCATCATGTAATGAATCTGATGTAGGAAGAACATTTGCTTAATGTTTAGCTCTGACTTAGTCTGAGTCAGCTCGTCCTTGGTTCTTATCTTACTCTGTGCTCTCATTTCTCTGCCATCCGCAATGATCTTTTCACTTAATAAAGTGAGTGCTTTTACACTCAGTGTCCCTTTAGGAGGAAAATTATACCTTTTCTCCCAGATGTTTACGCTTTCCAACGCCCCCGTGCCCTTCGATTTGATCACTCGAGCATACACGCCATTTTCCAGATCCATTGACTTTGTACTCCCTTTCGAATTACCCTGACCCATGGTCACGAACGAAATAACGCTTACCGTATTATCTATTCAGATGCCACCACAACGGTTCTTTTCCAGATTCCGTCAGCCTTGACTTCAGAACTGGTTGAGACTCTCCCTTCCCTTAGGCCTGGGGTACGGAGCCCGAGACCTCTTGTCTCAGGGGTGATCAGTCAGTCTCTCCCAAACCTGGAGTCTACAGCTGTGGAATCCGCATCCTCGTCGCCATTATTGTCGTGGAATTTTAGCCGCATCAAATAATACTCACTAAGAGTCAAAGTCAAGGATCACACAGACACACTGTCGACAGAATTTTCTTTGTCTGAATTTTATATATTCTGCAGAATAGGCTCTCACCCCCGTGGTGCAAGAAGTTTAAAAACCTAAGAGCCCCGATCACAAGGTTGAAGACACATTTATAGTAAGATGCTGAAACACGTACAATCATCCGTTTCTACGTCATTTAGAAGATAGCCTTCAGTTGTCAGTGATTAAGAGCAAAGACCGTTAAACATAATCATAAAGGACAGTACATGCTGGTACATGATGTTTAAGTCCTTCCATGGACATTGTACTTGCTGAAAAGACAGAAAGAGCATAATTCTGTACGTTAGCAGAAAAACATGATCTCCATATGAATCACAATTTGTGAGCTTCAGATTGTTATTAAAAAATGAAAAATAGGATGAAAAATAAAACATAATAATATAGAAATGAAAGCATAATAAAATCCTCCACTACAATACGATGTAAAAAATGTATGTTAAAAATATTTATTATATTTTATTCCACAATTTTTTATGAATATATTTATATTTTCATTAAAAAAATACTAGTTACACCAATTGACACAGACTAGTTACACCACACTGACATTTTTGCAATTATCCCCCAAATATTCTTTCAAAATGAAATAAAACCAGAAATGTTAGACTTGGTCCTCAAAAAGAGAATGTATGCAAGTAATCTGCAAATTTATTTGGAAATTTTAACCCTTTTACATTTAATTGAACCATACGGACACAAAATAATTAACGTCACGTCATTGACCCACATAACTATATGTAACCCTGCTTATGAAAACCCAGCTAAAGTCTAAATCATCCCACATAATGTAAAGAACATTCATTGAAAAAATAACCATGATATCTTTAATATTGACTAGGTAAAGTCATGTCAAAGATTGAAATCAAACTTTGATGCTCCTAATCTCACAATTAGATTATAACAGGGTCACAACATGTGGGGACATTTTTAGAAGTTATTGTTGTTATTGGATACCCAGTATAAAAGACACAGTTCGGAGTAGAAGGAGTGGAGAATGAGGAGTGTATTGGAGGACTAAAGGAAGTCGGAGTTTTTTAGCTTTGGGAAAGTTGCTCTGTTAGTGGCATTAGAGAGACAGGAAACATGTGTGACCTCTTCCTGACAACTCCCTGACCCGCTTTAGAGGGAAAAAAACAGAAACGAGAGGATATTCATGTGCTTTTGTCTGAAAAAGGAAATGTGTGCTGTCACACAAGACTTAGTGTCCCATAGCTCAGTTGATAGAGCGTTGCGTTGGCAGCACCACAAAGTCATGGGTCTGATTCCAGAGAATGCACATACTGATAATAGAAATGTATAGTTTGAATGCACTCAAAGCCAAACGCATGGATGCAAATGTACATAATGTCTATTCAACTAAATCTTTTAATTCAGTTACTTAAAGAGAAACTTCACAAATGTGTTATAATCATTTAAGCTTGTTGCATTTAAACCTTGATTTGTGGTCACATGGTATTAAGTTCTTTAATCTTTAAAATTCTTTAATCTTTTTTAAATAAAATAACTTTTTAAATACAACTTTATTTAAAATGTCCTTTCCAAAAAATTTTTTAAATTAGCCTGCAAAATCTTGTTTGGATCTTGTAAAAATGCCTTCATTAAAGGATAAGGCAGTAAATAGTTGCATTTGACACAAAAGAAACTCCAGTTGTCTGTTGATATGCGATAAAGGTGCAATAGATGAGCAATGCAAAGACATTAAGAAATAGTTGACCTTTATCTATTTATTAGCAGTCAGAAGAACCTAAACATAACTGAGTGAAATACATCATAAAGCTAGTGATTATTAGCGATGTGTATATCTGTCCATTTTAGTTGTTTATAAATCACTAAAATCCCCAAAAGCTCAGTGTCATAAGTCTCTGTGTCTTGTCTCTGACAGTTTCAACACCATCATCGCATACATCGATGACCAGTTTGAGCGTTATCTTCACGATGAGAGTGGACTTAACCGCAGGCACATCGTTGACAACCGTGTGCACTGTTGTTTCTATTTTATTTCTCCTCTGGGTCATGGGTGAGTTCTCATACCAAGCTTACCTACGACTTACTTAGTGCATCATTTACAAAGTACTTTGTCATGAAGATTTAAAGATGACTATCATTTCGCATGCTTTAATTATACAGACTGAAGCCTCTAGATGTCCAGTTCATGAAGGCCATTCACAACAAAGTGAATGTTGTTCCTGTTATTGCTAAAGCAGATACCCTGACCCTAAGGGAGAGAGAGAGACTCAAGCGCAGGGTAATGCATTCAGATCGCCATCCAAAAACAGGTCCACATTGGTTGATGTGTTTGGCTTGATTTCTTTTGTGTATTCATTGCAGATTTTGGATGAAATTGATGAGCATGGCATCAAGATCTATCATCTACCTGATGCAGAGTCAGATGAAGATGAAGACTTTAAAGAGCAAACCAGAATTCTGAAGGTTTGTAGTATGCAGTTTTGCCATCTTCATAAAAAAATCTCTCTCTCTTTCTCTCTCTCTCCAAACTTTTTATATATATTTAACATATGAGAAGCTCAGATGCAAATGCAAAAATAAGATGATGATATTAACCAAATGCTCTTGGCACATTCACTAAATACTTCTGCTTAAAATCCATTTAATTCCAGCCTCAGGTCATTCAGAAATACTGGTTTGTTGAAAGAATCTGATGAAAAATGCTAATTTACAACATCTTAAGAAGGAAAACATTTGAGCTCTTCATATAATGTGTAAAAGGGACAGAAGTTTACATATTTTCAACGTTTTACTGTTTACAGGCCAGTATACCCTTTGCCGTTGTGGGATCCAACCAGCAGATTGAAGCAAAAGGGAAGAAGGTGAGAGGGCGTTTGTACCCTTGGGGTGTGGTGGAGGTGGAAAACCCTGAACACAACGACTTCCTTAAACTTCGCACCATGCTGATGTGAGTTTGTCTCTGCTGAAAACAGGGTTTTGTGCCTGTAGTTTTCTACCTTTTTTGAAAATATATTTTCTTGCACTTGGGTCTAATAATGACTGTCGGCATCTGTGCAGCACCCACATGCAGGACCTGCAGGAGGTGACTCAGGACCTTCATTACGAAAACTTCCGCTCGGAGCGCCTCAAACGGGGCGGCAGGTTGTCCTCCCATGGTTACATTCTGCCTCTGTCGCCTGCGTACGTACTGCTTTGCTTGTCTTTCTCCACCTCCTCCCCCAGCCTCCATAAAAAAAGAACACCCACAGATTTTTTTGAATATCCAAAAACCATCTGGCCGCAGGGATGACGTATTTTTGTAGGCAAAACCCAGACGCGAGTTAGCATTTCAGCACTTTCGGTTCCATGGTCCCGAAAAACACATGAATTTTACGTTTTTCACATGTGATCACATAAACAACATCAGTATCAAAAGCTTATGTGAAAACACATGTGAAATCCATATGATGACCTGTGCACAATTTGATGACACTTTTTTTTTTATAGAAAAATGTGCCACATGTGATACCGCTGATTTCCCATATGATCACATGGGTTTCACACAAAAATGTTTTCCAAAAACACACATTTCACATTTGAATTTCCACATGTCAAAGTCAATGTGTTTTTTGAATGGGGTTTTGGTTTAATTCCTTAAATAAGATCTTTATTTCATGACATAAAATACATTATAATATACAGTAATACCCTCACTCGTGACTTTTAAAGCTTTAAAGTATCTTTTAAACTCCAAGGCACTCTCTTTAGAAAAATAAAAAAGCCTTTATTACTATCATGGTTTAGTCATAATAAACCTTAAAACACTCCGGTCATTTTAAACGTATAAACCTATTCGACTACCTGACGAAGGCTTGAATGCCAAAACGCGACGGAGGTTTATAGGTTTAAAATGACCAAGCCATAGTAATAAAGGCTTTTTTATTTTTCTAAAGAGAGTGCCTTTGGCGCTTTTGCTTGTTTTTCAAATATGATTTGCCAATCCAAAGTGCACATCAAGCTAACTTTTGAGTCCTGGAAGCACTCGTCTTCAGACTTTTGAAATGTTTTCAAATGTGTTGAATAAAGTTTGAAAGAGCTGTCAGAAGCTTTGTGGTAAATGCATTTAGTTGTGTTAGTCTGTAAAGATTATCTTATTGGACAAAACATTTAAGTGTCATAAACCATTGTTTGCCATAATTCAATAGACCATGGGAAAAAATGATGGGGTTTTTGGCAAGGGAACCAGTGTCCCGCTCACTTCCGGCTTGGCCTACAAAAATGCGTCATCCCTGCAGCAACTTAGCATAATGCCAAATAGGGAAATAGCTTAATATAGCTATCGCAATATACCGTAATAATTTATAGCAACTTCTCAATTCTGCGAAATACACACATAAATAGTAACAACAGCAATTATAAACAACAGCAGTGAATTTATGCGTTGGCTTATTTAGCATTCATTTGAACTAAATCTGTTAAGACAGCCTGAAAAATTCCTCCTTGCTCTTAAAGCACATAAGCATCAGTTTGATTGTGTGCTATAGTTCGGTTATGTTTATTGACTCAAGCCTGTATATCTCCTCTAATGTCTCATAGATCTGCGGCTATGAATCAGATCTATGTCTGTTAGAGGATAGGAGGGGGAGGTACTGCTGGGAGCTCAGTCACAGCTCCACCTATTCTACATCCTGACACTGTTTCTTCAACTCTCACCACAAATGTCATTTGTCCTCCGACTTTCTGCTATGTTCAGCACACGCTTGCACTAATCATTTATGTTACTCTTGTCTTGACTAAACTTTGCGTCAATGTGTTACTAATGTGCAAACTACTAATGTGCATTTCTATTAAAGAAACACTAAATGCATAGATATGCTACAGTAGGTTAAAGGAAAACACCACTGTTTTTCAATATTTTACTATGTTCTTACCTCAACTTAGATGAATTATACATACCTATCTTTTTTCAATGCATGCTCTTTTAATCTTTGTACAGCATGTTGTTAATGTGTTAGCATTTAGCCTAGCCCCATTCATTCCTTAGGATCCAAACAGGGATGAATTTAGAAGCCACCAAACACTTCCATGTTTTCCCTATTTAATGACTGTTACATGAGTAGTTACACAAGTAAGTATGGGGGCACAAAATAAATCTTTTGTTTGGAGCCATAGGAATGAATGGGGCTAGGCTAAATGCTAACACATTCACAAGGCGCTGTACAAAGATTAAAAGTGCACGCATTGAAAAAAGATAGGTATGTATTAATTCATCAAAACGGTGGTGTTTTCCTTTAAATTAGAATGTGAATAGCCTCAAAGCTAATGGATTTTGTTTTAATGGGGTCGTTTAATTAAAGATTTTGATAATTCAGCACAGCTACTACCTGATTTGGTTTTAACAATGGAAAAAAGTCACAGAATTTGTCTTAAGCAGGTAGCTTATGTGTAGAATAAATAGTTTTGTGAAACTTTACTGCAAAGTATAGTTGTGTGTGAGGCTCTTTACACCCCACCTACCCCGTGTTAATATTTAGGAAGGCCCCGGAGCCAGAGGAAATGGACAAGGACATTATCCTTCAGGAGAAGGAGGCTGAGGTACAATCTATTAAAGCAGACACTAATAAAACTTGTGCTCCACTGTCAGTGTATGACCGTATGTGCTTGTGTCTCTCAGCTGAGGCGGATGCAGGAGATGATCGCCAAGATGCAGGCACAGATGCTGAAGCAGGGAGATGAGTAAGGAGACGGCCCACACCTGTGAGAAACACGGTAAATCGTCTAATGAGATTTTGATCTTGATCTGGGATGCCGCAGCACATTGAGGCTGTTAGATGTGCTTGAAGTTTAATCCCTTTCTGGTTGAATGTACAGTATGATTCGTGTTATTAAAGATGCATATTTGTGTGTTTCTTTTTAGATGCTGATCTGTCATTTGAGCTTGAGCCGATCGCACACAGCGTGAAATGGAAAAGGAAGGAAAGTGAGGATATTGGTCCATAGCTCCTCCTGCTTGCCATTTTCTTAGTTTTTCCTCTTTAAGCAGTATTAAGTGTTTTGTTATTTACTATGATGCTGTATTTAAAGTTCATTTATTATTTTTTTCAACACCTTGCTATGCCAGTAACCAAAATGAAGAAGCACCCTGTCAGTTACTGTTCATGTTTTGTCTTTTGTTACAAAAGCCAAATGCTACCGGTAAAGGACCTTCTTCTGTAAAGCAACTTTTATAGGCCAATGAAAGTCCTTTTTGCCCAAAATGACTCCATCTACAGTAACTAACAATCACTGTGAACAGTTAAAGCAGCTCTTGAATTTGAGTGTCATGATGTTTTTTGATAATTGATTTTATATTGTTTATAAATGTTGCCGGAGAGATTGCTGCCTTCCTGTTCAAGAGGCTTTCTGAAGTACTTCTCTCTTCCCTGCATGAAGAAGTCTTATTGTCATTCTTTAACAAATGCAAAAACGGTATACCGTGACCCTTTGTAGATGGAAACTGTTGTGTAATATCAGATGTTATTTTGGTCTTAAGTGCAATGTGAAATCTGGTAAGTGAAGTGATATACATTGACACATTGAAATCTTTGACCTTAATTCATGCCACATTTGACCTCCCTTTGGGTTATGTGGTTATTTTAACTCATTTCTGTGACTTAAGGAGATTTATATCTGTATCTTTAAATAAAGTTTCTGACATGTGGGATTATATACGTTACCCCATAGTCACTTTCTAAACCCGTTTCCCATAATTGCCCTTGAAAATGTAGTTGTCGACATTCCACTTTCTATTAAACCACTACTGTCTATCATCTTGTAATTAAATTTCATATTAAAACTGTTTCTAGTGTTTGTTTTATATTTCCGTTTGTGTTTATATTAGTTAATGTATTGACAAGTATGTACAGTTGTAGATTTAATTAATTGACAATCCCAATTGTCACTACTGTACAAAGAAACTGTTTTTAAATTTCTCATTGATAAAATGGTGGCTTTCATTTGCTGAGTCAATTTTCATGGCCACTAGAGGTCGCAAATCATCACATGTAGGACTTAAGATGAAACTACTTAAAAACAGAAGCCTACCCACGTCTAAACATTTAACATCAAACCTTAAGAATGAGGAAAAAATGTGTTTATAATATGATAATATAAGGTCATTGTGAGATTGTCAGTAAGCTTGAGCTTATTAGATTCTTCCTGTCTGATAACAGACCCAACAAGACTAATAAAATGTTCTCTTATTGCTATCTGATAAAAAAAGGATGATAGGAAGTAATGGTGTGATGCATGATTGGAACTGAATGAAATAAAATATATATTTAAGGTATCGTCTCTGAAAATGGTCCTTAAAACCTTTCTCAGGTAAACTAACTTGTTTTAAGGGTTTTTTTATACATTTTATAGAAATGAAATATTTTCAATACTTATCACTTTTTATACCATTCAAAGCTATTTTGATAGTTTTTCTCAGTCGCTTTGGTCCATTTCTCACATCACTATTTACATTTGCACAACAGTTGGTTCAACCTCCACATCATTTAGTCATTTGTGCACATCATAGTAGCAGTTTCTCATTCCTTCGAACAAATTGCAAATGCTTTTGGACATAAATAAATTGCTTTCATAAAATTATCTCCTGTTTTATAACATTATCATTTGCTTATGTCATGTCAGTCAAAATTAACTATACTTGTGAATTCTGAATAGTCATTCCATATAAAACTAATAGTCCTCATTTCATTGCTTGAGTCTTTACATACAAAAATGTTGAACTAGTTGTCAAAATCTTTTTTTTATCTTTTCCCCCTAAAATATCTCCTAAATTGAACATTTCTGAAATTATGTGGCCAGACATAGAGGATTGTCTGGATGTGCAAGAATGATTACAGTATGTTCAGTTCATATGTACAGCAATGTTGTGTACAGCTAATGTGTAACTTTACTGTATTTTTCAAATAGCTGTGCAAATAGTATATAGTGCTGTCTTGAGCATTTTCAGGTAGTGTCACCAAGATCTGACTTTGTTGCATTGGAAAACATTTATAGAGTAAACTGTCATAATGAAAACATGACAAAGCCATTTGACTATTTTGTTCATAAACAATGATGTCAGGACTTTTCATCTTGATGACACCGACACTCTCATTGACATGAATACTTGCTTTTGAGGAATGACCTATCCATTTTGAGCAAGTGACAGGGTTTTTCAGGTTATCAACTAGGTTTTGCAGTTTATACTTATTGTTCTGAGAACTGCATTAACTGTTAATGTAAATAGTGATGTGAGAAATGCACCAAAGCGACTGAGAAAAACTGCAAAAATAACTTTAGTTTACCAGAAAGGAAAGTTATACATGTTTGGTACCAAGACTAGTGTGCTTTGGCATGCAACTTTTTAAAGGTGACATAGAATGATTGAACGGGGTATTTATCCTTGTTCTGTGATGTGACATGTAGACAAACATTTCTTTGTTTGGGTCTGTAATGTCTTAGAAGCTTCCTTAAAACCTCTCTCAGATAGCTCTATTAGGGTGGGGGATTTTAAACAAGTGGTTTTGCACCTATTTGGCTCCCCCTACTGGCTTAACTTACAATCTCATTACTGATTGGCTGACTTTGCTGCCACTCAAAAAATGTAGCCAATTATTTTAAAGTGGAGGGGCAGTTAGATGCCTGTGATGTCATAAGCATCAGTTTTTCAGATTTGGCCGTTTTCTGGCTGACATTTCTAAAAGAGGAATTTCTATGAGACTGAGATGTTTAGCATGTTTAGCACTTTTTGTATGTTTGTGAATGCGGGTAGACTACCATTATTCAACAAAGACAAGGTAAAAATGGTTTTTCATTCTCTGTCCCCTTTAAAAATTGCTTGCATCCCTTTGTAGTGCAATTTTTAAAATTGCTTAAATCCCTGGTTACCAAAGAGCAACGTCTTTAAAAAGTGTACATCAACCTTTTATGCACATTGTATATTTTATGTAAACATATTTAGGGTTTCATTAAATATTTAATAAAATGAAAATAAATGAACACCAGTAAACCCAACACTTCCATAAACACTTTATAATAGGCTTTTTGATCTAACAGGTAAACACAGTTCGCTCAATGACATGGCTTTTCTCTTAAATACTTTCCGTTCTATAAAGAAAACTGTAAAAATATTGAATTGTAACTAATTAAAAGATCTCTGGGGAACCGTTGAAAGAGGGTGAATGAAGGGCAATTGTGTTGTGGTCCTGATGGGACTGCGGTGGTTAGGGGCAGGCAGAGGGAGGGGCATCAGCAGCAGGGGCGGGGCTTCACCGTGAAGATGGCGTGGTGTTGCCATTCAGTGCAAACCTGACACAAGAAAAGACAGTGAAGTCAAGTCTTTCACAGTGCCGAAATATAAAATTCGACCACAGATTTGCACTAATCATGTCCTTTATCAGATTGATAAGACACAAAGCATTTTGTTTATGAATTGATCACCAACTCAAGAATTAAAGGCAGGGTTCATGATCTCTGAAAGCCAATGTTGATATTTGAAATCACCTAAACAAACACTCCCTACCCCAATAGAATCGGGACCTTCTGTCGATAGACCCGCCCCACACATACGCAAACCCAGGCATCGATGTCGATTAGTACACAGGACCCTTACTGCTGATTGGCTACAAGTGTGTTTTGGTACTCGGCCCGATTCCCTTTTCCAAAGCGTTTTCAGATATTGTGCACTCCGCTGCCTTTAATGAGAGTTTTGTATTTAATTTGTTTTGTTCTTCAAACAGTCATAAGGGTCAATTTTTTTGAAACTGAGATTTATACATCATCTGAAGGCTGAATAAAGTTTGTATCCTATAGTACAAATTTTAGTCCTATCCTATACTTTGTTAGGATAGGACAATATTTGGCTGAGATACAACTAATTTTGATTATGAGGGTGCAAAAAAACATTGAAAAAAAAACACTTTAAAATGGTCCAAATAAATCCCTTAGCAACATATTACTACTGATCAATATATTTTTTATATATTTACGGTATGAACTTTACAAAATATTTTCATGAAACATGATCTTTACTTAAAGGGACACTCCACTTTTTTGAAAATATGCTTATTTTTCAGCTCCCCTAGAGTTAAAGGGGGGGTTCAATGGTATTTCAAGCATTCTGACTTATTAACACAGTTATAGAGTTGTTTCCTCATGCTAAATTTAGGCAAAGTGTCAAAAAAGCAGTTGGGCATGTTACAGAGTATTTCTGTGCTGAATGCACTTCGCCAGGGTTCTTACAAGTTTGGGAAAGTTTTTTTTGATTACGGGTCCAACTGACGTTTCAAGGGTTTTCTATACGTATCACTTCTTTATATGGGCACTTCCCCTTGAAAACCCCGCCCACCCGTCAATCAGCGGGAGACGCTAGAACTTGCAAACATCTTATCACGCGAGACAGCTTTGTTTAATTTCAAAACTCAACAATGGCACGAAAGAAGAAAGTGTGTTTTTGGATGTAAGGAGAAGAAAGCCAGCCTTATGGAAACAGTGGATATAGTTTATTATCCGGGGTAGCAGCAGAGTTTTGCATGTGTGTTTGATGGGCTTGATTTCATTGAAAAGCCCCAACCGGGTCATGAGTTGCATGCGGTAAGTAAGACTTCTGTCTTATGTTGAAAATAGCCGCGTGCATATTATATAAATGACACAAACATGTAGTGAATCATAAGTTATAAGTGTTGTATAGTGTTGCATGACTCGTACTCACTCCTCCCGCGGTAGTAACTCTTCCTTCTTCATTTTTTCGTACTTTATCGGAAAGATTCGGTAAAGCTAATCTTTCTTTTATGAATCTGATTAAACTAAAGACTCTTCGGAGTCCCGAAAATAGTCTTCGTGGTTACTTTCAATAGCAGGGGACTATTTTCAGGCACTACGTAATATCATTGCGCCTGCTACAGCCATGTTACGGCAGCAAAGTCCTTGATTATAATGCCAGAATGAGAGTATAGTTCCTAGCCATATCTGCCTAGAAAATCACAACTTAATTTTCTGTCAGTCTTAGTTAGGGATGGGTATTGTTTGGGGTTTTTTCGATACCGGTGCCAAATCGATACTTTTAAAACGGTTCCGGTGCCTAAACGGTGCCTAAAGCGATACTTTGAAAAAAAGAGTCACAAAAAGATGGTAGATGAAAGTACAGCATAAAACACAATGAAAATTCTTATCTGTTTGTCATAATTTGTTTATTAATGATTTGCCTAAAGCACCATCATCTTTTAAGACCTGCATTCTTGATTTCTTCTTTATAAGATTTTTGATTTGTGAATTAAATAAATCTTCTCAACACTCCACTTTGAGCTCAGAAAAATGTTCTATGATTGGTTGTTAATAATCTGTTCAATGATTGGTTAAAGCGGCTGCCGCTCACAAAAAGATAAAGGGCGAGTTCTAATCGAAAGTGATCCTCCCTATTGTCCATTGTCTGCTACTGTATGTATTTACTGTTTACTCCTAACTGTTATTGTGAAGCGTACTTGAGCTATGGAAAAGCGCTATATAAATTAAACTTATTATTATTATTATTATTATTATTCCCTTCGAAGATCAGATCTCTTGAACTCTAGAGAAAGTTGCGCAATTGTGTCTCATAGTGTGGCTAATTAAACACACTTGGCAAATAAAGCAATAAAATACAGCGTCTTTTTCTTTTTATTTGGATCGACTGTTCATGTGACATCCTCTTCGTGAAGTGCCTTGACGCAAAAAACGGCATTTGGCATTCACCCCAAATATTTTCTCGGCTTGTGAAACCATTCACGTTTTGACGCTTTCTGCTTGTCTCCGATGAACTTGACACCCGTGACTGCCGCGGTCCATCTCAGGCCGATATAAGCCGAAGTACTAATAAAACATTAGTGAGATAATACGTTTTAGCAAATGAAGAAATGAAGAAATGTTACCATATTAGCAAAATAAGCTGCCGTCAGATCAATTGCGGCATTCACGCGCTCCTCAGAGGTTCTCATTTTCCAAATTGTTCTTTAAAGTCAGAATATAAAAATAACCTGGACATAACGTTATGTTTTTACAAAATTTGTTCGTTTTGTATTATTAGGGATGTGCAGATGAGGATTTTTTCACATTTTAAACTTATTAAACACAGCGCATATTTTAAATGAAAATGTATTTGGCAAAGTTCAAAAGTTGGCTACATTTAATCTTTAACATTAGATTATTTAATATTTACATTTATTAATAAACTATTTTTTTAATGTTTGTTCATTATTACTCTTGACGAAAAACTCAACTCCAATAAAATAGTAGCTCCAATTACAAACTTGCTTATATTGCTTGTTTATTAATAAAACGAATTCAACGGATGGTATCTGCGTTAAAACACAAATAAATGTAAAATTTAATTGACATAATTTTTCATTACTACGAATGCTTATTTGTTCATTTTTTTTATTAAAACAGAACAACAATAAATTAGTAAAATGACTTGCTTATATTAAACAAAACATTTAACAAAAACGAATAGACGGAAAACATTTTACCGGCCCTATAACATAAATAAATCTAAGATCCTTAGATTTTTCAAAACACATGATTGGTTTACATTTTTTTATCAATATAAAGCTACAATAATGTAAAATATGAACAAACTCACCTAAGTTAAGCGAAGAAATCAAACTTGAATCCTATGTATTATATCAAAGCTTTCCGACTTTCACATTCACGTGAATTTAGTAAGTCAGGAAATTATTTACACCATATGAGTGTACTATAATTTAACTAGCGATTGTGCTGTGCTTGTGTAATTATGCTTTTTGCGCTACAGAGAGCAAAATACTTCAGTCAACTGTTCATGCATTAAAGAGGCACCGAAATGAGGCACCGAAATCTGTGTTCTGATTCGGTCCGGTAGGTACCGCCCATATAGGTTCCGGTGCCGCGTTTCGGTACCCAACCCTAGTCTTAGTACATGATGTTACTACAGAAGAGACATCTTTTAACTCTCTCCCCGCCATTGACGAGATATCTCGTCAATCAAGAGAAAACGCTTCCCCAACAATGACGAGTTTTTCCGTCTTTCCGCAATACTGCTATTATCCACTAGGTGGCATCCTTCCGCAACTTTTTAAAACCGGAAGTATTGCCCTATGGCAAGCTGCTGCATGTCCGTGTCTGTTTTAAAGATCGCTCTGAATGGGATCTCAATGAAAAGTCCGTCACAAAAATGGAATTATCTCTGCTTTTTGCTCAAAATGTGGTGTTTTTGCAGAAACCTACCCATATTCAAAAGCTGATTACAAAAGAACCACTGAAGGTAGGATTAAACGTTTTTTTTTTTTGAAAGCAGAGGGTCTGTTCTTTCATTTGGTATATTGTATGTTTATATATTTGAAGAAGAACATTTTCTGGAAGACATTAAACTTTTGTGAAAATCATAAAAACGCTGGCGCTGGCTGGCAACTTTTTTTAAAACGCTGGCGATGAAAGTGTTAAATAGGAAAAATATCTAAACTCTTTGGTTATTTTTTAGCGTGATGCTAATGGTCTAATCAGATTCAATGGATTGTGCTAAGCTATGCTAAAAGTGCTAGCACCAGACCCGAAGATCAGCTAAATGGATTCCAAAATGGTAAAAATCAAATGTTTAACTCTAGGGGAGCTGGAAAATAAGCATATTTTCAAAACAAAAAAAGTGGAGTGTCCCTCTAATCTCCTAATTATTTTTGGCATAAAGAAATGTATAATTTTGTCCTATACAAAGTATTGTTGGCTATTGCTATAAATATACCCATGCGACTTATGACTTGTTTGTGGTCCAGGGTTACATACGGTATTGATCATTTAGTGCCATCTAATAGCATCACTGTCCACATTATCATCATTTCTGTTCACCTGCAAACTCTTTCCATCATGTGTGTAACCAGGAGGTCAGAGATGCCAGGGCAGGACTCTTCTGCCAGGTTAAAAGCATTCTCCAGCTCCTCTATGGCACCCATTCCACCTCCACAAGCCCTCCTCTTCTCCTTCAGCTGAAAACGAGACTGCACTCAACTCCATAACATACAAAACCTATCGCAGTTTATCATACTTTACAGCCAGCTTATCTGCTGCAACTACGATTAGAAGCATAAAGCTGATAACAGGACTGCTATGTTTCTTTGACAATGTCAGTGTCAGTCTTTTACTACACAATCAGAAATGGGCAGTTACCTCTCTGAAGATAGGAGAGACCAGCGACGACAGACATTGCGACTTGGGCTGCCTCTGTACGGTTTCGGCTGCCTGTCACAGTACAAAATCACAAAACAAAAAGACGTTTAAATGAACACAAACGATTATTATTATTTTTTTATTGGGTAAACTACTCCTTTAGTTACTTACTTCCGACTCTGTGTTTGTAAAGCCCTTCTGGAGCTTGTTCATGGAGCTGGGCCGCACTGTAGGAAAAGTCCATATAGGACACTGATCTTTTTCATCACCATCTCCATCCCTGTAAGTGTGTGAGGAGAAATGGACAACGTGCTTCATTTTGAAGCCATAAATCATATATATATCAATTGACCAGTCATCCAATTAAAAGGCCAGTCCTCAAAGTAATGAATAATATATCATGACAGCAATTACAGGCAAAGAGGTATTGATTATATGTACATCATGTCGGACAGTTGATAGATGGATGACATACATGTCAGAATCATCAGAGCTGGACTCGTCTCCATGGCCTTCAGATTTCCAGCGGCGGTATCGGTCTATGAGCTCTGTCAGATAAGACGTTTTCTTGGTGTAGCGCGTGATGAATTTGTGCTTCAGTAACTCCTTGGCGGTGGGCCGCTGCACATAACCACAACAGTAAGGTCAATATGATCAATGCTTTAACTTACAATACAAAGGACGTCTGATTAAAAGCGTGTCAGGAGACCATTATGTCATTTGCATTTTTAAGATTCTATACAGGCGTGCCAAATACTCACAAAGCGAGGGTCTTTATTGAGGCAGGCCTCTACAAACTCTTTGAAGGGTTTGCTATAGGAGCCCTCTAGTGTAGGAGGAGGGTTTTTGGGTATAAGGAACAACACTCGCATCGGGTGCAGGTCAGAGTTCGGGGGCTCCCCTTTCGCCAGTTCGATTGCCGTAATTCCCAAGGACCAAATGTCTGCCTGCAGCAAAAATGCAAACCAAAATGTTTTAGTTTTGGATATTTTTAATTAAATGTAAAGAACAGTTTGTAAAAATATAACCTTTGTTATCCTTAGTATCAACGGTTTGATGCTCCTAATCTCATAATTAGATTATTAGACTTCAGCCTGAGCAGGATCACAAATTGTATTTCTTGATCAGTGTATTTCCAGTAAATATCTAAGCATTATCTTAGCAGTGTGGCACTTTAAAGGCTGAAAGCTTGAAAACCATTTTACCACCCCAGCCTTTCTGCCAAAGTGCTGAACGTGTGTTTTCACAGCTCCGCGGGCACATTTGCACATTAATATTCTGATCTTGTAAATCACCACATTGTTCGCTTGGATTTGAAATAAAGTCCATTCTTTTATTTCCGTCCATGCATAATTTCCACACCTTAAAGTCATAGGCGGACTGTTTGATGACCTCTGGAGCCATCCAGAACGGTGTTCCCACAAAAGTGTTTCTTTTGATCTGGGTGTCTGTGAGCTGCCCCGCCACACCAAAATCGGCCAACTTCACATCCCCCTGCTCAGACAGCAGCACATTGGCAGCTAGCAAAAGACACAAACATGAATCATCATCACCACAGGAAACAATTGCAACAAATGGCGTCCAACTGTTTAAATGTGATTTCCATTCAGGCCCGATCGAGTGGGCAGACGTGTACGTTATCACACCTTTGATATCTCTGTGAATTTTCCTCTCTGAATGCAAGTATTCCAGTCCTTTCAGAATCTCCCGTAATATAGTGGCGATGTAAGTCTCCTCGAGCGGCCCTGGTTTCAGCTGATGGAGATAAATTAATTTTTTTAGATGACCATAAGATTATTCGCACAACTAAACGCCATTGTTGTTCTACTTACTAAATCTAAAGCAGAGCCGCCTCCCAAATACTCCATAATGATCCACAGTTTTGTTCCCTAGGAAAAAACAGAAAAGGTTATTTCCCTACAGACAATGACATTTTTTTTTTTCTAAAAATCACATGACGTTTTTGTATTTAAAGTTGTATTTTAATCATTTTAAAGGCTTTATAACAGCTAGGCTTGTTTCTTGTTGAGTATTACATTTCTGAGCGAATTTATAAGGAATTTAGTATCTTGCATATTTCATTTCAATCTTTGCCATGACCTTACTCAGTTAATATTAAAGATATCAAGGGTATATTTTTTTTTTACAAAATGTTCTTTACTAATGTTCTAAGATTTTTATGTAGAAAACAGTAAATCACAAAAAATGACTTTAGCTGAGTTTTCATAGGCGGGGTCACAATTTAAAAATTCAACTTGAACATGTTGTTTAAAATAATTTAAGATGTAGTATCTCTACGACGTCAATTTACCAATTTTTTTACTTTTTACTTTCTTTACAGCTAAAGCTAAGCGCTTTTCTCCTTATTTTTTTTTTGCTTTGTTGCTGCAAAAATATATGATGTATTTTTTACAGTCTATGGTCTGTACACACCCAACAATAGGAGAGTTCACCTTGAGATATGAGCCATAGTATTTTGTGACATAAGGGCTGTCACACTGGCTGAGAACCGTGATTTCCTGTTGAATGTCTTCAATCTCATCTTCTGCCTCTTCCAGGTCAATGATCTTGATGGCCACCACCTCCTTGGTGCGATTGTTGATGCCCTTGTAGACCTCACCAAAAGAGCCCTTGCCGATGCGTTCCTGCTTTGTGAAGTACTCCTCGGGATCAAGACGGGAATTCTGATCAGATGAAAGACAGTGGAGATAAAATGCAAGATACAGCTAGAGGTAAATGACAATTCACAAACCATATCAAGTGGGAGTATATTTCATGCATTGTAGGACAACATTTAAACTTGTATACAAGGTGAACTAAAATAACAGATGTAGTTAGGTAGAAAGAGCTGTTAATGTGAACGGATTGACATTAAAACAATTACTAAACACAGTTAAGTATAACAAAGGTGTATGGTTTTGAAATCACCAGTAACTACAAATGTATCAAAGGCTTGTGTAAAATATCAAGCTAGTATTAAACCTCACTGTCATTTTAATAATACATATTGATCCAGAATGAATAATGGACTGTGGATTTACCTGATTCTGCATCTGGAGGTGCGCCATCCTGACGGCAGGTCGCTATGGATGACAGCAGATGTCTCTTTCTGCAAAAGGTGGGGTGCTGGAAAACTCTTCAACGCTCGGCTCCTCCGATGCCCTGCTTTGCCAGCTAGCTTTTACAAAAACACCTCTGCATGTCCTGTTCGTCTGCCGTTGTTCGGCCTCCTATCCCCCGATGGCGTACCCCGCAGCCTGGCGAGAACGAGAGCTAGGTGTCGTGTGACTCCATGTATAAAAGCGCCAGTTTATGAGCAAACCCGCTGTGTCCGCCTGTTAAATAAATATATATTGATCAACACGCGTTCGGGCGGCTCTTCATTTATTGCTTGCGGGAGAACAAAATAATAGGTGCAACGGCGCACGCGCAGCTGGAGATTCAAGCAATGCGGAACTGTGGAAGTTGTAGTTCCGCTACAAAGAGCGTAGAACCCAAGAGGCGAAACTCAACAGAACGTTCCATTAGCAGCCCTATGCCTCCGCCATTTTGGGGTTAAAAAAATTATTATAGTGATTAAACATCTTAAATAATATAAATACATATACATTGCATAAAATGGAATGCAGTATTTACTGTAGGTATCATAAATATTAACATTATAGTAATAATATTAAAATATTATCATTATAATAATAATATAATGAAGACAATTTCCCATGGGCCATGAGGTACACATAACGTTCATACAGGCTTGCAGTTCCTAAAAAGAATTAAGTTTAATATTACACTAAAAACAGTACACGTTAGCAGAAAACAATGAAAGGCAATATTTTACTGTTACACTAATAGTTTTACCAGTGACGAAAACTGCGTTATTTTGGTCCACTTTGACTTCTCTTTCGTTGTCATTCTGTGTATGCTGTTGGCCAATTGGCATTTTCACCCCAATATGGAGTCCGCCGCGCTACCGAGGCGCCACCTTGTGACTGTTTCCACTTGAGTTTTTTCCTTTTTTTTATTAAATTGAATTAAAAAGTACTCGAGTTAAGCTCATTGGGTTCTCTTACAATTTTAACATAAGTTTAGATTGAATTACTTTGAAATGTGAAACATCAAAAATATTTTATATAAATAAATAAATACATTTACTAAAGATGTAGTTAATTTATATTTTTTACTATAAAAAATATTTTATTGTGGTTGCAATGAATTAATGTAGCATTTTAATTTGAATCAATGTCCCAATGACTATTGTGAGTGCTGTGTGATGGTTTCTAGTTTAGAGGATTACTTCGCTAAACATAGACAGCTTAAAAAACTTACATAGTAAGTTACACCAAGGCATGAACCTCTTACTGATCCTTAAGGGTTATTTAATAAAAAAAAAAAAAACTATTTTATGGATGTGAAAGATGCATAAGGCGACCCCCTCACATTTTTCAAAGAAGATGAAAATTGACATCTTGTATAATGTGAATTAAAAATAATCTAGATTTAGTGTTTTCTTTATTTATTTTTACATAAAATACTTTCTAAAAAAAACTGATTCTGAGCGAGCTGCGTCAAATGCCCTGGGCAATGTTTATATATGGACTAACTTAAGCCGTTTACGGGGGAGTTGACTAAAAGTTGCTCCGTAAGTTTTTCCAGGTAAAGCACTTCCAACACAGGTGAACATGCAGCGACCTCCTTTTCGCCTCTAGGTTGGCAGTCGCAGACGATTATGATGCCGTTTTTGACCAATTTGATACAAATGGAATATGGACGGCGGTACATGACGACCGATCAAATAAATTGGCGCGCACATTATTGTGGGATGATCGATTGTCGCTGTTTTCTCTGATTGGCTCTGAATGAACCTGTGTAAGAAAGCGCAATTCTTAAACGTTGTCTGAATGAAACGCAGTTTGTATTGTTTGTTGATGATATGGGGTTTATGTAGGCTATTATGACTTAGTGAAGTTGCGGTAGTGTAGCGTTTGATTGTGCCAGCCATGCGTGATATAAAAATGTTTCGGCGTTCAGTTTTCACCGCGGAGATGATGGACGTGTTTGAACTCGTCTTGCAGTCAAAGGAGCTTTGTAGAGACTTCATTCACTCCAGGATAATAAGAGAAGGACTCAGTTGGTCAAAAGTTGAGCCCGATTTTCCCGAATCACATGGAGCTCTTGCAGATGTGTCTATGGTGCTTCTTAAACTAGGTAAGAATCAGCAGGTGTGAGTGCTCTACAACTGTGTGATTGTGATGATGATGATATCAGATTTGGTTTAAACTTAATTAATTCCAGAACCAGATGGGTATTATATGTTTTAAGCCCCACCAAAATATTTTTATGAATATATAGAATAAAAAATAATTTGTTCTCTTTTGGTTTAGTAATGTTTGTTTTCTGTCATTGTACAAATTATATCTAAGTTTCCTATAGGTTTAAATGCAATGCCAAAATATCAAACCATTCTCATTCATTTATTAAAATAGTTTTTGTGTCATTCACTGAAACAGGCAGGTGGTTTTGCACAGCTCACCTTATCCCACAAATTGATCCTGACCCAGGGTTTGAAAAATATGTGGTGTTAATATTTAAGCATCTTTCCGGCTTGTTTATGTTTTACAGGAGATGAGCTGGAGTACATGAGACCGTATGTCTACCGTAATATTGCTAAGCAGCTGAACATCAGTGTAGCAGTGGAGGCTGTGGTGTCAGACGCATTTCTCTCTGTAGCAACACAGATTATAGCCATGGGTAAGTGATCTGTAAGACAACTGAACAGGCGTTTTTTTTTTTTTTTGTATACAGTGTTTGTGAGAGTGTGTGTCCATGACCTCATCTTTTAAAAACTTCAGGTTATGGGGTGTGTTTACAGTGAAATGAATAGTTAATCTAAAAATAAAAAATTCATTATTTAATGCTGTTAAATAAAATTTGGCTCCTCTTGTGATGTCAGAAACGGATAATACCGCCCCTTTTTCTGCACTATCCAACCACGGCACTCCCATTTTGTGAGTGGCAATTTAAACATGCTATAATAAATTATCTATATGGTATTTTGAGCTAAAACTTCACATACGTACCCTGGAGACACCAAACTTTTATTGGACATCTTAAAAAAGTCTTGTAAAATGTCCCCTTTAAAAGGTTTAACCCATGTAGTTTCATTTTAACATTTATAAATATAAATTTCTTATCGGCAATTTAAGATTTTTTGAAACTACTGCAGCACCCACATGAGAGCATCATGACTTGGTTTACTGTGGGATATCATTCAAATGTACTGAAGCAGTGTAGCGTGAGCACTTAACAGTTAAAATGGCCATATGAATCTGTTATTGAGTTAACACATTTTAAAACCTTGGTGAAAGAGGTTTTAACCTTAACCTTTACGTATATTATTGAATTTAAGGGGTTCATTTAAGAACGCAACTTCAATGATCAGCTGCTGTCATGGACTAGTGACAAAAGTTATTTGCAGTGATGTTTTTTCTTACGGAAAATAGGATAAACCCCTAAAATGGGCATATACACATCTTCTCCTTTGTACATATTTGGTCATATTTTATCTCGGTTCTGCAGCTATTGATGTGCATGGTGGTTTTAGCCCATAACCATGGCCTCATTCCTCTGCTTGATGATTCTCTCAGAACCTTTTAACCTTTCTGTCGTAAGCAGTCAGACGGGGATAAACCTGTGAGGAATGACCTAAAATGACTGCTAAAGACAAGGGAATTTACACTGTTGGCATAGTCGCTGTTACGTGGCTCCTTTTCACTGAACATTCACGTGTTTTGGCTGAGACAGGATGGGGTTACCCTCCCAATTACGTCATTTCCACAGAAGAGCTGTTGCCCTTCTTGTCAGAAGATGGTTTAAAGAAGCTCATCTAAATTGTGTGATGAGTCACTGTCTCAGATATGGATTGGCAGTCGCAGGCCATATTTTATCAGATTTGTTTTGCATATTCAAAGTTTTTTCAGAAGTAACTCAAAATTACAATTTCTAAAATGTAATATGTTATTTAAAGAGGATTTCACAAGACGTTTTTAAGATATAAAATTATTTTCAAATTTTTGGTGTACCCAGAGTATATATGTGCAGTTTTAGCTCAAAATACCATACAGATAATTTATTTTAACATGTTAAAATTGCCACTTTTTAGTAGGGATGCACCGATAGGATTTTTTGGGTCGATACCGATTTAAACAGACAACTTATGGCCGATACCGATATTAAACACTTGTATACAATATTATACAGTTGGTCTATTAGCTAGTTTATTTCTGCATCAAATTATTTTTACTGAACATGGATTGGATCTAATTAACATTCAACTGACCAACATAATAAGAGAGGCACAAATTAAGCTAAAACAAATATAATAAGACAGCATGACAACCTTTAAAGGTGGTTTTTGCTATTCAGCATTTATTTTATTAACAACATTAACTCATTTTTTTTTACATATAATGGATTTCTTTATGCAGTTAATTAATAAACAATTGGTATCGGCCTTTCTCGTGCTATTGCCGATATGCCGATGGTTTCAAATTAATCAAAAATCGGCCGATAAATATCGGCGGCCCATACATCGTTGCATCACTACTTTTTAGTGGCAATTTTGTGCCATGAGCAAAGTGTGAGTAAAAATGTTTAGGGGCGGCCTTATAAATGCAAATGAGTTGATCTCTGCACTAAATGGCAGTGCTGTGCTTGGATAGTGCAGCTTAAAGGGCAGTATTATCCCCTTCTGACATCACAGGGGAGCCAAATTTCATTTACCTATTTTTCCACATGCTTGCAGAGAATGGTTTACCAAATCTAAGTTACTGGGGTGTTGTTTTTCAGATTTACTAGGTTGATAGAAGCACTGAGGACCCAATTATAGGATTTAAACATGGAAAAATTTCGTTTTTCATGATATGTCCCCTTTAAATTAAATGCAAGCTTGGTTAATGTAGTTTACCCACAAATTGCAAATGAAAAAATGAATATACCGTAACCTTCCAGAGAATTTTTATGTGGTTTCAATTATATTTATTAGGTTAACATGAATTTGCTGAAGAAAGATCAAATATCTACAAAATATCAAACAATTCTTATTAATTTATTAAACTAAATAGTTTTTGTGTCATTCAAACAGGCAGGTGGTTTTGATCAATCCACCTTATCCCACTGTGTGACCCACAAGCTAGTCCTGACCCACAGTTAGAAAAAAAAACCTGGGGCATGTGGTGTTTGAACATCTTTTCGGGCTTGTTTATTTTTAACAGGAGATAAGCTGGATTGCATGAGACCGTATGTCTACCGAAAATATAGTAAAGAGTTACATGAATTGGTAATGGTTGTTTTAAGGAAGGTATTCATTTGGGATTTAGTAACAACACAGAATTCCCAGTTATTATTTTATGTTTTGCAGTTACGCAGTTGTGTATTTTACTGCTAAAATGTATGATTAATGCAAGAACAAAAGAGTTTGGGTTGCTTAAATTTGTTTAAATTTCTTTAAAGGGATCACATGGGGAAAAGTGGTGGCCATCTACGCTGTAGCTGCTGGCCTGGCTGTGGATTGCGTGCGTCAGGGCCATCCAGTCGTGGTGCACACCATAGTGGACAGTCTGGGAGAGTTCGCGCGTAGACGTTTGGTTCCATGGCTCAGAAAGAGAGGAGGATGGGTAAGTGACTCTCTGTAGCACCTTCTCCAGGAACAAAGATAGACGCTGACCTCTAGAGGCCAAATTGGGAAGTTACAAATCATCACACAATTGTAGCTTTACTGAATCACTGACTTTTAATAATAATAATAAGTTTATTTTATATAGCGCCTTTCAACAATCTCAAGGACGCTTTACAAAGATGTGAAATACAATTGTACAGAATCAAAGAGGAGTAGAAAACATCATTAGACGAATACAAAACATGTACATAGACGATAAACATCAATCATGTAATGATGCCACGTCTCGAATGCTTTGGGGGAGAGAATTCCAGAGGCTAGGAGCTGCAGTACAAAAGGCTCTACCACCAAACGTTTTCAGCCTATAGCGAGGAACCTCTAATAGATTAGAGTCAGAGGACCTAAGTGCACGTGCAGGGGTATATGTGTGGATGAGATCAGTGATATATTGTGGGCAGGAGCCATGGATAGCTTTAAATGTAGTGAGGAGAACTTTATATTGAATGCGGAAGCTAACTGGGAGCCAATGTGGAAAAGCCTGGGAGGACTTTACTATTTTCTTCTTGCTACTTAGAGATGAGTCACTTTTTAGAAGTTTAAAAAAAAAAAATTTGTGACAGTCATGCCTAAAGCTTTTTCTTTCTACCTCTCTTTCCAGGGAGACATTTTAAAATGCGTGGTGAACATGGACTCCAGTGCTCATACTCATTGGTTATTAGCAGCTTTTTTTACATGGAGACAATTCCTAAAGACTGTGTTCATCTACCTGACCAAGTAGCCTTGTGCAGAAAATCATCCTAATGACGGAGAGTTGAATTCTTCCTTCCCTGAACTATTTAAATATGTTTGTTTAATCCTGGGGAGCAAACAGTCCATCACTGAAGTCAGCACATTACCCAGGTTCAATCGCACTTTAATCATTTGTTAATAGACTATGCCTTTATTCGAACAAACACTATGAGCTGACATAATGAGGGTAAGGTAATGGGGCCATTTTTGCGACTCTATGGAATTTTGTATGGATGTGCTCTACTGATATTTTATACTGAATGATTGTGTCATTTCAATGTTTGACAATATCAGATTTTTATTTTTTACAAAATTGCTAAAATGATTACATTTGGAGAATCACTTTACACTTTGAGGTATTATACAGTTTGTGTGGTTTGTGTGTATTACACCGAGTTGTCACCCACTGTATACATCTTAAAAAAATAAAGATTTTAACCATGTTTACATAAAGCGATGGGAAATCATTTATATAAGAGGGTAGACGAAGAAAACACAAAAGGGAGATATTTGTCAGTGCTTTTTATTTTATTTTAGTGCATTATCTTCATTCCCCGTGACTCACCATTGTACACAAACTACTTTAATAAGTTGGTGGCTTTGTTATATAAAAAACTTTTACAATATAAATTCAGATATCAATATTATTTTGCATCAAATGAGATGTACATAATTCAAGTTCAAGAAGCATCTTTAAGCCACACTTCAGTTGATCACAAAGTCTTTCGGTAGGTGATGTGCAAATGCTGGGCCAAAGGTTGTCCTTGCAAAGCCATAGAGACGGTCTGTTCCAACCTCCCATCGGGCTTCAGCTGGATGTGCCTACAGATCTGATCAAAACAAAATTATTTGTGTAATGTTATTATTTAAACTTTTTCAGTGTGGTGTGTTGAATACTGTTCAAGCTGTAACATTTTATGAATGAAAGATGCTATGTTCACATTTGTTACTTTAACTGTTAAATATAGAAGGGAGTTGACAAGATGCAAGTTTTTTTTTTAGACCTGCTGAACATGAGGCTCCTTGGCAAAAGATGTTCTAGCCAGGGCAGTACTTTGCAGAGTCAGCTGTTGTCCAGTGAGTTCACCCTCCTCAATTTCCACAAGACCTGCAAAGGATGCAAACAGATGGTTGTAACAGAAATTAAGTGTATTACTTAATCCAGCAGATTCGTAAATCAAATACCAGAGTTTTGTGCAATGATAAAGGCCACTTTATTGGTGCCTGGCTGAAGCCTAATAAATCCACACTCTCTGTGAAGTGGCTTTTTGCTCTCAGCATGGAATGCATTAAACCTGTAATAAAAACAGCAACATATTCAAGCATTCATGTAACATTCACATTAAAAAAGAATGCAGGTGAAGAAAACCAAAAAAATGTGTGCATGTTTAATAGCAGTAATTAACACAAATATTTAGTAATAGTATTAATTTTAAACTGATCATACAGCTGGACTTTTTTGTAGCTTACATAAAATTGATCACAGGTTGTCCCACGTGTGAGAAATGTAGAGTTTCTGTGTAACGAAAAGATGAGATTGTGGGGAAAGAGCCTTCCCCTGGTTCATCAGACTGCCAGGTACCCAGTAGCCAATCCAGCGGTAACACAGCGGGGTTCAGCTCCGCTGCGGACATACGAACTGCGGGTTAAACGATTTCAATTTCTTTCACTACACATTTTTCAGATTTTCACTCTTTCACTACACATTTACAACATGTTCGCAGCCACGTTTGTGCTGGTGCAGTCACTGGGCGCTTTTTTTTGATAGTGCTACTAAGAGCAGATAAAATACAATAAATGAAAGTCGTGAGCCTAAAATAAACTATAAAGGTTATCCTACCAGATTGATTGAAAGGGCATGACATTGCGCTGGATTTCCAAACACACAGGTTTGAACAACTTTAAGTGATATTAAACGTATTTGGGATTTCCGCAGGTGAGCTACGGTTGTTTGTCATCAAGTATTTACTTCCTGTTTAAACGCTAAGAGTTCTGGGTAGTGTAGTTAAGAGCTCTAATGATGAGCGATTAAGGAAAAGTATTTTTAAAAGACGTCGCATTTCATCTTTTTCTCATGCGCGTAAATATAATTTATTACTACCATGTTTAAACATGCATGTTTGCGCTATGTAGCGCATTTGCAAATAGCTAAAATTGTAATATATATATATATAAAAAAAACCAACTTGTGTTAAAGCCGTGAGTTAAATATATCACATTAACATTTAAAATATTCCCTTTCTGTTTTATTATTCATCTTAATTATATAACATTCATTTGAATGTAAAATGGCCACTGTTCGTTTCAATTTCTCCTTAAAAAGTCATTGTAATGGGCTAAATTATTATGACAACTGCAAATTTACCCTTCAAAATTTCATAAGACTTTTGGTCGTTTTACCAAATAATTTGACTTTTATTGTATTTTAGACCAGACAGGTGATATTTATTTACGACACACATCATATTATTGATAAACTTGTTAAATCACAGAACATTCGGATTGAGTAAACTCAAACGCCGAAGCGTAATGGCTTCTTGTATTGGTCGTTTTTGCAGAGTTTTAGGCAAGGCCTCGACAAAGCTGAACAAGCTACACGTGAAGAGGACGAAGTTGGGGAAATGTCGCTGTTTAAGGGTGCAATAAGGTATCTTAAACCTTGTATAGATAAGACATTTAAACGCTGGTTTATTAGACTATACAGTCAAATTGCTCAACTACAGCGAACTTTTATGTAAATAAACTGTTTAGTTCTTTGCCCGTTTGGTAAAGGCGGAGAGAAACACCCAGGCAGACGCAGACTGCTGAAGCATTCAAAGCTCATGTTCCTGAACAGTATTCTCAGAGCACACATGGAAGTTACCTGGAAAGGCATGTTGTGTTTGTGCATAGTGCTTTTATTGCATGTTTAATTTGTATCTTGCATGATGCTATGCAGCATGAACAATATTATGTACACATTGTCTTTAGGTTGCCCGCTGAGGTCATCGTGAAGATTCTAGCCTTTCTGGATGCCTCCTCTCTCTTTAACATCAGCTTCGTCAGCAAGCGCTTTCATGATCTGGCCAACAACAAGTAAGTTAGGAATTTAAATATAAAAAATGATATTACCATCTATCTCCAGTGCTCTGTGGTGTGTGTTGTATGCTTGTGAGATTGAGAAGAAGAAGTGGAGACCCCGAATGTGTGTGGCGACAAAAGCTGTGGGCACTACAGGTGTGCCGGAGAAACCGGAGGGCTACTGGAAGAAGCTCCTGCTCAAGGAAATGGCAGGGTACCGGGACACTATGTGGAGAACCGAGCTGAGACACATGAATCCGCACACAGGGATGCCTGCTCTAACCGAGCAAGTTCTCAGGTTACGAATACGGATGTTTATGACTAGTTTTACAACTGTATCTTTCATGCTCTGCATGTTTAGATGACCTAGAAGAACTGTGTAATATGGTAACAGCTGGTGTCTGACAGGAGGTTACACATTCAATGGGAGATCACGCTATCGAAGAAGAATGGACGTGAATGTGTCTTTGAGCAGACGCGCATGTTCTTCGAAGACTCCTCGGTAACGGTGTGCTGGAATCAAGGAATCAACTTTCCGCATATATTCCATGTGAATAGCATACAGCTCCATGGAGTGATGGGTCCATCACTGCCAACTTCAGGAAACAGGTAGGAAGCACTGCTGAAAAATCTTATGCATAAGGATATGTCCGACTTACCAGCATCTGGCTTTTATTTATAGGCCACGGTGGCGTTCTCTTATTTGCAAAGCCCTGATGAATAGGACTGTACAATGGAAGTTCCTAGGTGTAGACCGGCATGTGAAGTTGCTGCTTTTTGGTGACGGAATCATTGTTGGAATCTGGCGGGTATGTTTGTATATTCAAAATCAAAATGGCTTTATCATTGTTTGACAAATAAAATTAATTTAGGTATGTACTACTACTACTAATAATATTCTAAATAAACCCAACTTGCTGCTTCATTTGTCCTTTTTTTTTGCTTGACACCCTCTCAATGTGGAGCTAACTTGAGAGCTTTCCATTTATTTATGGTGTTTGCAGGGCAATTGGAAAATTGCTTTCATCATGGTCTCCCTGCACTTCCACAAACTGATTGAAAGAAGTCTCCTTGGCTCACAATTTTGGTATGTGGTTCTTTGGGTCATTTATTTTGTTGATGAGCTTTTCACGTGAAACCCATAACACATGCAGAATCTTTGTTTACATTGTTAGTCCCTACATACCGACACAGGACAAAGCTTTTGATCCAGACTGCAGTCACCATGGATACACTCTGCATGTCACCCTGCACAATACTGTTTGCCAAATCATGTGCCTCCGTTTCTCCCCACTGTTTGCCAGTAGAGGTAAACCGTGACATTTATAAACTGTACATACTTTATGCTTGTCTGAATGGATTTTTAACAAATGATTGATTGCTTTGTTTTGAAATTATTTCAATAATTCATGTTTTACAGTGACGTCTCCTGGGGATAAGTGGCAGTTAAGTGCCATTGCTTTCTCTGATGTGTCCGAGCACATTCCTGTAGGGAAGATCAGTCTTCCATGGCAAACAGAGGGACTGCACGAAGCTGTTGAGGTACCATTATTCATTGCCGATTTAAGCACTAACTTGACATGTTACTTGGACTACACATGAGACTTAATATTCGCATCAAGCTTAGCTTTAAGTTAGTGCTGGCATGCTATGCTTAAGGCAATCTTCTGCTTATGTGTAGTCATTTTGGGCTTACACTGACACCTATTGCACTTTCCATTGCATAGTACCCCATGGTTTGGTTTGGGTCAGTACAGGTAAGCTCAGCTCTCTTTGGCGTGGTTAGCTTTTCCATTGAGTTTAGTAACACTTAGGAGTGGGAGGGATTATAGGCTTGTCGTTATATTTGCGCTACCCACTGCTGTGAGAGCGTCGTTGTACATTCCCATACATTCATTTATTTCTCAGTACGCCACAACATTAAAATTGACCACCACAAATGGAGGTTTGCACATCGCGTTTATCACTACCTCTGTCTCACATGACAGTTTCTCTACAAACACACGTGACGTCAGTCGACGCGCTCCGCTGAGTTTAATTTTAGTTGCATTTAAGCATATAGGCGGTTGTGCGACCGGTTTACTCGAGACAGTGCAAGCTAGCATGAAGGTAAAGCTAATTTTTTAAAGCATAGCGATGACGCTGGTAGTGACGATTCTCTCAGACCAATCAGTGATCTACAGTGTTTTCGCATCACGTTTTTGTATCAACTCTGGTTGCTTGGAACCCCAGCCAAGGTGGCATTAAAAAAAGTATTGGGTACTACGTACTGCCCCCAGTGGAAAAGCCCCCAAAAGTAAGCTGACCCAAACCGTGGGGTACTATGCAATGAAAAAGCACCACTAGTGTAGATGTGACACATTTTAATATGGAAAAAAATGATTGTAAATAGATTGGATTGATGGGTAAAATTGTTTGAAATAGACTGGGCGCTATGTACCATATACTGTATTTTAATTAAGAAATAAGGTTGAAAATAGTAACACTGTTCATATACCACACTTCATCTCAGCGCTGCTGTTTGATGACACTAACCGTTCTGGATGAGGGTCAGCGTCCTTTCTGGTGTGTGAGTTCTCCGGTTAAGATCCACTTCAGTAAACACAAAGCTGTTGACCTGGACTATGAAGGTGAACAATTTCTCCTTTTATACGAGGATAAGGAGGGCAAAATCAAAATGACCTTTGTGTGGATGGAGGAAATTCAGCAATACTTTTTGGTTCAGCTAATTGTTAAATTCCCAGCAGCCAAAGTGAGAAAGCACTTTGGTGGAGAGTATTAAAACCGTCAAGATTTTGCATCAGTTTTATTTGGATTTAGAAACGTTAGAATGCTTCTTGCAGTATTTTGAGTTCCTAAACAGTTTTACCAAGCTATATGTTATTGGAGATAACCGTTCGTTGATAATGAAAATCGGCTTTTTAATGATTTTTTTGTAGTTAATGTTGTCTAAATGTTTTGGGGCTTGGAGTTAAGTGTTGTTTGTTTTGTTTCTAATTCCTGAAGCATTTCAGTCACATCAATAATTTGTATGTCTTTGGAGGATACAAAAGTTTATTATTTATTAGTTTAAGTGTTGATTTTTTTTATGTAAATGTTAAGTTTTCAACATATTGAAGCTAGTCAATGAATAGCTAGTTGGTTAATTTACTTGAAGCAAAATAAATTGAGTTGATAGTCAGTTGAAATGTAATGTTCACATCTGGTCTACTGAGTAACTAAACTACAATAGTTATCCAAAATGTTGTATTTATTTATAGAAATGATTTATTAATCAGTATATGAAGCTCATTCAAGTACTAAAGTGATACTTGCTGACACATACAAAAAGAAAATTGAGAAACACGTTTTGGGTCAACATATGCCTGTTCTGGTTTTTATTGACATGATTGTTTGTATCATTTTAAATCAGCTAAAATTATTACTTCTCTCCATTTACACAAACTAAGTGAAAACATCATATATTTATATATAAAATAACAACTCTTCCTTTACATATCTTGTATTTTAAAGGAGAAGTGCATAATTGCTACATCACTTGTGACACCAGACACAATAATCGACCATGTACAGACACTTTCTTCGTTTCCCATTGGTCAGACAAACAAATATCCCTCCTGAACTCAGGCCATTGATTGGGCTGAATGCTCAAATAAACAGAGCAGTGTCATAATAGCACCACAGAGTCACACAGTTTACAGATAACAAAAATACTTTGCATATTAGGAGGATATAGGACAACGTATTTTAACATGGAAAAATGTACACACATCACCTTTAATTTAGTGGTGAAACATTAATATGATGGATTGCCTTTATACAAGGATCTGCAGATAAGACACATTTAAATTCCTCTGTAGTCACTCTTTAACTTTTGGTCTTTCGACAGTTCTTTAAAGCATCTTCCAGAGCTGCAAGAGCCATCGCAGCATTGGCTTTGTTGCAGTTGTATCCCATGAGACCAATTCGCATGACCTAGAAGTCAGTTCAGTGAATAATTATTCGGGCACATAGTTGAATGTGTGCATGCAGTAACATCTACAGCTGAAAAGCTGTTACCAAAGACTATAGGTAATTAATAAGATGCTACAGTGGTCATATGAATAAAGCGATGGTAGTCCCACCTTTTAGTAAAAAGCCAATCGTTAAAAACAGGGGATTCTTTGAGAATACATTCACAGGAGCAACCAGCAAATATGAGCTTAAAGCTGCAATTCTTAATTTTTTGGCAATAGAGACTCAGAAGTTACGGATTGCAGACTTAAGTTACAAAATTTTCGGTACAGCTGATTTAATCGGAAATGTTCCGATGTTGTTTGACCTTAGCATGTGACTTCAAAGCTATCCTTCTTCCCCCAGTCAACTAGATAGGACTTGGACTTGTATGACTGAAATAGCCATTGCCAAATAGCAATTGCAAATAAGGCTGCTGAGTGCAATGGCTTTCCTTTTACTCACCATGCCAACAGAAGGGCCTAGACCTCCTGTAAACTCCATCTGATGATGCTTCATGATGTAAGTCAGCATTTCCTTCCAGTTATAGCCCTCAGGAATTGCAATAGTGGTAACTGATGGTAATCTCAAATCCTGTTGCAGAAAAAAATAGCATTTAACCGATTTTCAGATGTTAAAGAATTATAAGCACATATTGCAATCACTTTACCTCGTCCTTGATGAACAACTTTAAACCGAGGTCTTCTAAGCCCTTCCAGAAATACTGTGCAACTTCTTTGTGATGTCTCCATGAGTTTTCAAGGCCCTGAAACAAACGATTTTAGCATTACGTCAGTAAGATAAACCATTTATTAAAAATAGAATTAAAATCAGCATTTATAAAAAGGTATTTATGAGACAGTTTCAGTGTTTAAAGGGGACATTTTTAAGATGTCAAATAAGTCTTTGGTGTCCTCAGAGTACGTATGTGAAGTTCCAGCTCAAAATACCATATAAATAATTTATTATAGCATGTTAAAGTTGCCACTTTGTACGTGTGAGCAAAAATGTGCAGTGTCATTTTAAATGCAAATGAGTTCATCTCTGCACTAAATGGCAGTGTCGTGGTTGGATAGTGCAGATTTAGGGGCGGTATTATCCCCTTCTGACATCACAAGGGGAGCCAAATTTTAATTACCTGTTTTTTCACATGCTTGCAGAGAATGGTTTACCAAAACTAAGTTACTGGATTGTTCTTTTCTCATTTTCTATGTTGACAGAAGCACTGGGGACCCAAATATAGTACTTAAACATGAAAAAAGTCAGATTTTCATGATATGTCCCCAGAAATACCTTTGGTAACAATGTGCAGTAAGCCCTAACGCAGTTGTAGACTTTGAGACCCAAATGTTAACTAACGATTTGGGAATAAATTAAAATGACAAGTTACACTGTAAATGTTTACTTTGAGATAAGCCAACAACAATACTGTATCTATCCCTACCGTTTCAGCAAGTATGGCCAGGCTTTCCCTCAGGGCAAAGAACCCAGACACTGGCCCTGTGTGATGGTAACTGAAACGCAGATCGATTAGTTAGACAAGGGTTATCTCTCAATATTCCTGAACATTATTTACTGAAGCAACATTTAGTGTTTGTAAAACTTACATTCTGTTTGGCTTGCCATCGTTGCCCCAGTAATTGGACAAGTGGGTCATATCAAGCAGGTATGACACTGGCTTTGTTTTCCTATTGAACATCTTATGGCTGTATGTCACATTAGAGAGGAAATAGAATAATTAGTGGATTTGAATACTGTCATGTGTTCGAACACACCCTTATGCTTAAAATCTCACCATGCTCTTTCACTGAATGAAATGGGTGCTGTGCCAGGAGGGGCATTCAAAGCTTTTTGGGATCCAGTATACAGAATATCAATTTCTACAAAGTTAAATTGTTTAAGTTAAACAGTAACACGTCACAGGATCATTGGTAAATATTAAATGTATTTTTGATCTACATCACTCACTTTGTTGGTCCATTAAAAGTGGTGCGGCTCCCAATGATGCAACAGAATCCACTAAGAGCAAACAGTTGTATCTGTAAAGAAAAACCCATCATGAGTGGAGGCAATGGGGAATGTTTTACAAGAACTATGTGACAGGGAAGACATAACATAAATGAAGTCCTCCCAAGTAATTGTGGAATATTTTTACTTGTGACACAAATCACCAACACCGTCAACTGGATGTACCAGACCAGAAGAAGACTCTCCATGCGTGAGGAAAAAGAGCACTGGCTTATGTTTAGACAGAGCCTGTAGAAGTACAGATATTGTTAACACACTGTACCAGAATGGGAATTTGTATGTAAATGTACTAAAGTGAAAACAAATTCAATGTAATGTCTAAACGTTTGTCTGCTGGTGCAATCATTGACTAAGTTTCTATGAAAGCAGCACCTGCTCAATTTCTGCATTTGTAAAATGTCCTCCAGGTGCTTTATTTAAGCTGTGAACCTTTGCACCTGTTGAAAAAAAAACGAAATCTTTTCATTCATCTTACAATAGTTCATAATGCATTTAAACAGACAATGGCATTATTAGACTTAGAAGTATTAAATGCATGACTAATAATAAAGATTGTAAATATTCTGACCCATTCGCTCAGCAATTTCTGCCACTCGTTCACCCCAGATTCCGTTGACTGCCACGAGCACGTTCTCTCCGGGTTCCACAATGTTGAACACCGCGCACTCCATAGCTGTGTGACCAGAGCCACTCATAGCCAACGTCATGTTGTTATTGGTCTGAAAGGCGTACTGGATTCCCTTCTTGATGTCATCCATAATCTACAATAAAATGCGTGCAAATGTATATTACAATCTTACGTCATTCATATTTAAAACAAAAATTGCCAGCTCTGAGTGTAAAGTGCGCAAAGATGAAGCGTTAAATGTACCCCAAACATTTCTGAATGCATGTGACCTATGATGGGTCTCCCTCCTGCCGCTAAAATACGAGGCGGCACATTTGAGGGTCCAGGCCCAAAAAGGTATCGGAAAGGTGTCTCGAGCGGCCGGAGCATGCACGCTGGAGGTGGGATGGTGATAGAAGACATTCCGCGCGTGGAAGAGAGCGCACATTCCAGAGGCACCTGCTGTGCCAAGAGCGCGCACCTGGATAAAACGGATCTCGGCATCATCTTACTTCTCGCTGCAGTTCGGTAGCGCTGAAAAAGTGTATAAAGATTTGCGTTTGTCGACGATTTTAACAACCGGTTTTTGACCCCTGGAACACAGAGCAACATGCGTCATATTTTGGACAAAAATTCCCCCGCCCTTTATCTTCCAAACAAGGTATAACGGTCCGGAGCTAGATAGCAGGAGCAAGAGAGCAAACGGAAAAGGGTTGTAATGATAAAGACGTATATATTCAATATTATTTTAAAAGACATTGTTTTTGTTCGTCGGTGTTCAATACATTTTATCTAACTTTACACAGAAGTTAACATGTGTTTATCTTACATCTTTCACATAGGTCAGCTGACCTGCAATGAGGGGATTTCAGTGCTGTATTGCATATTTTAAGTGCACTTATTTTGTTAGATTAAAGCTTGATGCTGCCAGTGATCAATAGAGCTTCTGGGAATATCTAGTTTACTTTTAGTAGAAAGACAAATAAGTGTATTGTGTATATAAAAAAACTAGAATGGTTCATCACAATATAATTTGCCCATATATCCTGTAGGATTATCAAAAACTGTGCAAAACTACCCGGCTCCTAATTTTAACATTGAAACAAAAAAAATCACTAAACTAAGTTTGTTTTGGTGCACCATTACTTGTAATGTGCTCTATTGATTCATTCATTCCCTACTTGTTTACGTACCTCCTGGAGAGGAGTGTCTATCTCAAAAGAGTGGATTGGTCAGTGTGAACACACACACACACTCATACTGACATGTTCAACATTTACCCACATACGTAGTACAGCACGTGGCATTGTATCAATGGACCGTGTACATATAAAAAACTGGAGCTAATATTAGTTTGATTTGGGCTTTAAATGTTACATTAACCAATTACTCGATGTTCAACTCCATGTGGTTTAAGAGATGTCATTTATCACCTGTCTGGCTTTATAGGTTCTTAGTCAGAGCTTTCTGATTTAAAATCATCATATTTAAGCAGTCATAGTCAGGTAATAAAGCTGTGTAGTGAGCAGGCATCTGCTTATAAAGCTGACTGGTAGCTGTTTAATACTATATGTAATACAGTAAAAAACAAATAAAATACATTGAGTTTACTTTGTCCATCTAAACATTCAGTTATGATGTTATTTAACATTTATAAAACTATTTATCACCATAATAAGCCTTTAAGATGACTAGATCATGCTGTTCCCAAAATGCTTACTCTGTACAAAAAGTACTTGATCGGAACATAGTGATTGTTCAGGAGGGGAGGATGCTGATGTAGGGACTTTGACCAGAGCTCGAGCCCCCATCACTCATCCAGCAGTAAATAATTAGTCCACACAGTAAATAAGTGTAAGGCTGATGTTTACCCTTGTGTGCCCTTTGCACTGTGGTGGGGCTCAACACCCACTTTAGGAAATGGTGCACATGATGTGAAAGAGTATAAGGCTCTTGCCAAGCTTTTATGAAAGACACCATGTGACATCTATTGACTAATAGAGTAGTGCATGCAGATAGGACTGAACTTGACCCCAACCAATTTTAAAAGTGTTCGGCTGTCTTACTGACATTTAACTAGATATTATAAAACCTATTGGTCTGGATTATCCTGTTTGTCCAGCAGATGGGACTATTCCATTTCAATTAATTGAAGAATTCTAATAGACTTAAGTTTGTTAGTGCAGGGGTTTTCAAACTGTGGGTTACTATGGGTTGCACAGTGGGATAAGGTGGGTTGCGCAAAGTCACTTTGCTGTCATGGTGAATGACACACACAAAAACTGTTTAGTTGAATTAATGACTAGAAATTACTTTGTTAAGATGTATCATAACTTATTTTTTTTTTTCAATTAAACTTGCATTTCATTAATAAAATGACAAGGAAAAATTAGGATAAAATGTGTATTTCCATTAAAAAATATGTTAGTGGGTCCTGGGATAGATTATACCCATTTTGAGTAAAATGTATGCAGTTTCTTAGTGTATGCTAGATAACATATTACATTTCAAATATATTATTTTATGTGTAATAAATCTCAGAATATTTTTTATTTTGCTTTACAAACACAAATTCACAGCTTCATGATTTTCCTAATCAAATAATTCTGATACAATCTAATCTTTTTCACAGTAGTTTGTAGTTTATATATAAAATAATCTTGTTTTTTAAAACCTTAAAAATCATGTGATAGAACACACTGTTAAAGTCTGTTTAATGATTTAAAGTCTCTTTGTGGAATAACAAATGGAAGCTTCAACTCTCATAATGGGTCCATTCTGTGATGTTTGTGTTATCCTTGATCAGATACAAACCCTGCCGGCTAAGCTCTGAACTGAAATAAACATGACCTGTATTTTTAATACTTGTGGCTTACATTTGAAGAGATAATCCATGACCATAGTCTTTTTAAAAGCCTCCTGTCATGCTATAATTCCATCTCTGCCCTTCCCTCCCTCATTTCTGCTCTCTCTTATTTTCTCCCTCCCCCTCCCACTCCCTGTGCTGCATCAGTGCTGCCTGCTCCCACACTGATGATGTCATCAGCATCTCACGGCTGATCAGCATCCTTCATAAGAGCCATTTTGTGTTAGGCTAAAGAAAGACTTTCTCTCTTGCTCTCTTAACACATCCCCACCTAAATTAACCCCTCCCTCTACTGGACTCATTATAGCCTGCATCCGTTTCTCCTGACGCACCACTGCGTACCAGGCCCTGCAAAGCCAGACTTTCTGTGTCTGATGGTCTGGCCAGGGGGGGCTCCACCTGCATTGATGTTGCTGCCGAACTAGGGAGAGGCTGGGAGCCTACAGGAAAAAATAAGACTTGGAAAAGGAAGAGGACAGTGTATCCAAGAAACAGGCTTGATGGAATAACCTACTGCTGTCTAGAAAAGGACATTGCTATCAGGAATCGGGTAGGTGTGGATTTTAGTTTTGCTGGTGTTATTTATGGTTTCCATTATGTGATTTTCGTGTCTGTTGTGAGAATAAGGAGGGTGGTGCACTGTTTTACTGTCATGGTGTCTGGCAAGCCACACCATAGGCACCATAGGAATAGAAAAACAGTTACAAGATGAGTGACAAAAGTGCCTTTGATATTTTTTTAATCAAAAATGGTCTTTAAAAAATTGTGTATGAAATTTGATGTACTGCCTTATGTTAGTTTTTCTATAATATAAATGTCATTTTCATTATTTTTAGGGCATCAGGGTACATTTATTGTATGGTTGTACTATTTAGTCTCAGTTACATGTATTTACAATGCTAAAGGATGCTTTTCCGCCTGTTTATGTTGTCAGGGTGAGGCCATATGAAATCTAGGCCTTATTCAAACGCATTCACTTTGAGAAGCGACCAGGGCGGCTGTTATGGTCGGAACGGCGGCTTAAATTATTATAAAGAAATAGTACAACAATATAAAATATTTTGCATATACTGTACTAATGTCTGACAACGCGCATCATAGCGTTTTTATTACAAAGGCGATATAAAAAGCATGTTTTCCTGTGACTTGAGGAAATATTTCCATAGTAACAGACGCGTCACATTTTAACACCCTATCTGCACTTCCAGCGACGCGAAAACTAAACAGCGACCATTATAATAAACAAATCTATCTGCAATAGAAATGTCGATTATAATGCAGTGTAGAATTGGTTAATAAGAGTCAACGTAGTTTGCCGCGTTGCTCGTGAGATGTGTCGATGGCGGGCACTGCTGCATCTATCGATGTACAGGTACGCAGCTGTTAATATAAATATAAATAAATTAGATACATATTTATATCAAATATACTTGTTGTATGACAGCTATTTGTTATCTGTGGTTTGTTTATGACAGCTAAAATGGCTTCATTGCGTTTGTTTTGCTTGGTGGGTTGAAGCTGACGCAAATCGTCCATCACAGCTGATGTCCTGTGGATGATGCTGACAGTTAGGGCAGCCATTTTCACTGTACACTAAACGGGCTCTGGTAAACAACATTTGTTTTTTGCACTGTATTCTGTCCAGACAACTACTGTTTTATGACACAATTTTGTTAGTTATTTTGTGGACACAGATTATTAAATAAAGACAATTAGGTGTAGCTGAGACTACAGGCAAAATAAATGTGAAACATTTCTATATTTAAATGATTGGGATTTGAATGTGGGTCCAAAGCAATAAACTGCCAATGAATAAGATCATTTTAATTTCATTCATTAATAAATAAAATTTGTATTTTAATTTGTGAAAAGTTTTGATGTGTTTTGGTTAAGAAATTGAACAAAGAGTGTTTTGGAGGCATAAAAGTACATTTCTTAATCTTATGATTTTTTCAATTTCTGAGTTGCGTGTGTAAGTCACTAAATCCAACCTTATATTATTTTAATCACTGTCATATTACCTAAAGCATAACACCATTTTGAAACATGTCAGCAACTCCTAGTAACCGATAGCTGGGATTGAAAACATTTTTACACAGCAGAGTTGCCTCCAGTATACAATGAAATGAAAACAATATAAAAACTATTTATCAAAATGATAGCTGTTAATGCAATATCAGAGGAAATAACTCACAGTTATGATTTTTTTTGTGCAGCCCTTTCAAAAAAAATATATTTATTTGCATTGATGCATACAAGGATGGTTAGATGAAGGATCATGGATGGATGAATGTGGGGATATCCATCTATTATAGGCAGATATCTAAACAATATCCACTTTTAGTATAGATATAGATATTTAAGTTAGCTTTCTGTGCCCTGCTCTCCCCTAATGTAATATGTGAAATATAATATCTTTGCAGTATGTGGTCTATTTAGAAGCAGCACACAAAATGAGACTTTGTCTCAAATCATGTGACACAGCAATATCCTTGTATGACTACAGTGATGTCAGTGAAAGTGACGTAATAACCGTATAATCCAGTGTGCCAGGGAGCAATAGTGGACAAGTGCCCCAATCAAGTGCACTTTAATCGCAACCTGCCAGCCATGAGACTTGAACCGGCAACTCTTGTGTTACAAGCCACCATTGGGTCACAACTGCCCAAGTTAAAGGAAAACACCACAGTTTTTCAATATTGTACTATGTTCTTACCTCAACTTAGACAAATTAATACATACCAATATTTTCAATGCATGCACTTAATCTTTGTACAGCGTGTCATGAATGTGTTAGCATTTAGCCTAGCCCGATTCATTCCTTAGGATCCAAGCAGGGATGAATTTAGAAGCCACCAAACACATTCATGTTTTCCCTATTTCAAGACTGTTACATGAGTAGTTACACGAGTAAGTATGGTGGCTTCTAAATTCATCCCTGTTTGGATCCTAAGGAATGAATGGGGCTAGGCTAAATGTTAACACATTCATTAAGCGATTAAATGCATGCATTGAAAAAAACATAAAGGATTAGTACATTTTCTAAAAATAAATCCAGATAATTTACTCACCACCATGTCATCCAAAATGTTGATGTCTTTCTTTGTTCAGTCGAGAAGAAATTATGTTTTTTGAGGAAAACATTCCAGGATTTTTCTCATTTTAATGGACTTCAATGGATCCCAACACAGTTAACTCAATACTTAATAGTTTTTTTCAACGAAGTTTCAAAGAACTCTGAATTATCCCAAACAAGGCATAAGGGTCTTATCTAGCAAAACGATTGTCATTTTTGACAGGAGAAATAAAATATATCCACTTTTAAACCACAACTTCTGGTCTATCTCAGGTCTTGTGATGCGCCAGCGCGACCTCACGCAATACGTCATCACGTCAAGAGGTCACGGATGATGTATGCGAAACTACGCCCCAGTGTTTACAAGTGTGAAGAAAGAGTACCATTCAGACGTTGTTGTATGTCGAATAGGGGTGTCAACAATAATCGATTCGGCAATGCATCGTCACAGGACCCAAGGAAGACGAGAAGTTGTGGTTTTAAAGTGCAAATTTTTTATTTTTCTTGTCAAAAATGACAATCGTTTCGCTAGATAAGACCCTTATGCCTCGTTTGGGATCATTTAGAGTCTTTTGAAACTCTGTTGAAAAAAACTGTAAAGTGTTTAGTCAAGTGTTGGGGTCCATTAAAGGCCATTAAAATGAGTAAAATCCTGGAATGTTTTTCTCAAAAAACATAGTCTCTTCTCGACTGAACAAAGAAAGACATCAAGATTTTGGATGACATGGTGGTGAATAAATTATCTTTTTTTTTTTTAGAAAATTGACTAATCCTTTAATTAGTCTTAGTTGAAGAACATAGTAAAATATTGAAAAACTGTGTTTTCCTTTAAGATGCTTGCAAACATTAAAGGCACAATATGTAATTTTCCCACTAAAGCTTGCTAAACAACAATGGCATAGCTTGATGCTTTGAAAAAGCGTGAAACAACCAGAGCTCTAGTTTTCACCTTCATTATTGATAGGAATCGGTCTGACAGGATTCACAAATCATGTTCATGGATTATGTAAAGAAATAATGTTTTTATAACTGTTACATTATACGTTACTGGTACATTATTATGTAGGCCCACAGTGTGGCTTGATATAAGTCACAACAAATTTGCATGCTAGACGTTACTTCTCCCGCATATGGGACTGCGCAGATTGTTCAGCATATAAGATGAGTACTGCATTTGAATCGTTCTCTTGAAACTTTGATGTCAAACTCCCCTGCTGAAAAGACCAGCATGGACCAGCATGGTGGTCACCAGCATACCAGCACCAAAACACAAACATATGGTGGTCTTGCTGCTATGACCAGCATGGGATTCTGGTGCTAATGCTGGTTTGGTGCTGGTTTAGCTGTTGCTAATGCTGGTGCTGATGCTGGTTTGATGCTGGTTATGCTGGTGTTCACTAGCAAACCAGCACCAAAACACAACATATGCTGCTCTTGCTGGTATGCTTTTTTCAGCAGGGACACCTATGTTTTCTGTGTTTTTGGTGTACTGATTTTAAAACTTTTTAAAACGGCAAATTTTAATGCAAGTTTGCCCATGCTTTTTGTCTGTGTGCCACAAAGAATTTACTATATTTAAAAGAGACTTTTAAAAGTGGCTTGTTTACATTTTGCGAGATTGTGTCAGGGGTCCCCAGTTTTGACAATTTATAATTACATTAATTTATCATAAATTCTGTGTAAATAAATCTCATAAAAATAAGAGTACTAACAAATGCCCTAAATTTAAATTTTAAGGTCCCGTTGTTCCTGTGTTTTCAAAGCTATGATTGCATTTAAGGTGTGCAATATAACATGTGTTCATGTTTCCTGTGTGAAAAAAACGTATTTTTGACACAATTTTCTTATCTGTTTAGCGCTGTTTTCACTGTCCTAAAAACGGGCTGATGTCTTCCTTGTTGTTTGAAGTCCCTCCTTCAGAAATACTTTACGAGTTCTGATTGTGTAGTTTGTTTAGTGTGTTGTTATTCGACAGCAGCTTAGCTTAGCAGAGCCATATGAGCCAAAGCTGGCAATGGACGTATTGACTGAACTTTGAGGTTTATCATTTTACAGGTATTATTTATGCTCCAACCACAACATTAAACAACTAAAGTTTAAAAATTGGGTTCAGGAAAACGGGATCTTTAATATGTTTTGTTTAATTCAAATTTTAAGTTTTAGAATGTTTTATTTCATACATTTTCTTTGGGGGGCACAAGAGATGCACCGTACACAAGGGGAGCCACACACTGAAAAAGTTTGAGAAACACTAATACAATTACAGTAGTAAAGGTAAAGTAAAATGTTGCCATGTTCATGGGCATCAATATTCTGCCTGTTTTAAGTTCACATATCCAGGGAACAGTAATCTAGTAAATGTGATCAAAGTTTTGTTGAGTCATGCTTTGATCTCAGTCAGCTCCATTACCTTAATTACAATACATTATCAGTGGTGCACTTACAATTGCCTGAACAGATTTATGGGGATTTTCCTTAATTATCTCTTCAAGTCATTTGCCAAGAAGCTAAATCTATCATCATCTTATTTGAAAAAGAATGTTGGTGTAGAAGTGCTATATAGCTTCCAGACCATGGATCATTTAATAATGTACATGTAATTAAATAACATAACAAAAAAAGAGAAAAAAAAGTTTTTTTTTTCTGCAGGTGTCCTCTGATTCCTGGCTGGGCTTCGTCCAATCAGATCCTGTGTAATAGCAGACCATCAACACTCAAACATAATGGCATGTGCTTCGGTGAAAGTAGCCGTGAGGGTCCGCCCCTTCAATTCCAGAGAGATTGGAAAAGAGAGCAAATGTATCATCCAGATGTCAGGCAACACCACCAGTGAGTGCTCGAATAAAATATCCCTTTAGATTGTTGTCACTGATCATTTGAACTCATGAATGATATTGTTTTGAGTAATAGCTGCTTGGTGGTGTGCAACTAGCGTCCTATAGTAATAATTTATGACTGTAATCAAATATTTATTCTCATAGTCTCTCATCAGGACCTCCAATAATGACTATAATTTAGTGCATCTCTAAGCATATTGGTATGTTTTTGATCAGCTTTAATTGGTTAATGGTGCAAAACGTTGGCTTTCGTTGAAAGCAAATTTTGGTAGTTATGAATGCAGGGTTAATTCAGGATAAGGGTTCTGTGGCATTTCCAGCCCACATTTCTGGAGCAGCTCCAATAATTAAAAACTGCCCCGCTGTTCTCGTTGTACTGTGAGTGGGAAAACAGTGTCAGCTGATGCAGAGAGTGAGGTCACACACACACTGCACTGCATTGTGCCGGTGAGAGGATGCAGAGTGGTTCACAACCTCATTCCAGAAACCCAAGAGATGCATGATAGACCTGTGGGAGATGCCTACATAAGTCATACATGATCTTAAAAATGTAAACATGACAGAAGTGTAAAAATAAGCATATTTTGTTGTATCACAGGTTCTGTATAAACTTAAATGTAAACCTATAAATACAGTATGGGAAGCTGGGAAAAACCCCAAAGGATAGAAAATGGCAAAAATTTGGTTTTGATCAAAGATTATTACAAGCATATTCTCTTTGCTTTCTAGCAATTTTAAACCCTAAGCAGCCAAAGGAAAACAAGAGCTTCAACTTTGACTATTCTTATTGGTCACACACAACTGTAAGTTTATATTTATAACTCTTATGCTATACAAAATCATTTTTGTTACCGTATAATGATCTCTTTTAACAGTAAGTATTTGTCTCTCTCTGTTCAACAGCCAGAAGATGTTAACTATGCATGTCAGAGGCAGGTGTATAAAGACATCGGGGAGGAAATGCTTCTGCATGCTTTCGAGGGGTATAACGTCTGTATCTTCGCCTATGGGCAAACAGGAGCAGGAAAGTCTTACACCATGATGGGCAAGCAAGAGCAAGACCAAGAGGGCATCATTCCATTGGTAGTGCATTGTGATACTGTTTATAATATTGACACAGATGCATGTTGAGATGCTGCTTATTCCTAATGCTGAATCTATTTTTGACAGCTGTGTGAGGACCTGTTTACCAAGATCAGTGACAATAATGACAATAGCATGTCATACTCAGTTGAGGTAAGAGCATTACACGATTACGATTATGTATTGCACTGTGGAGTCTGTAGAGCGAGACTTTTGGTTTTATCAGGTCAGTTATATGGAGATCTACTGTGAGCGAGTACGAGATCTGCTGAACCCAAAGAATAAAGGGAACCTGCGCGTCCGAGAACATCCTCTGATGGGGCCGTATGTGGAAGACCTATCTAAACTAGCTGTAACCTCCTACACTGACATCCAGGACTTGATGGACTCCGGCAACAAAGCCAGGTGAACAAACATTAAAACAAGAGTGGTAGAGAACAGACGAGTCTTATAACTGGGCTACTGTGCATGTTTTGACACATCGCACCTTTGGCACCACAATATCTCTGCATATGTATGTAGAAATTTTTCATGCTGAAACAATGATCTCTTATTTGATGTTTCTATCCATAGTAAACATAACACGGCTGAATTTGTAACATAAGTTTGAATGTTTTGATGTTTTGCTCACCATGCTGTCTATCCTCAGGACCGTGGCGGCCACCAACATGAACGAGACAAGCAGCCGTTCCCATGCAGTTTTCAACATCATCTTCACACAGAAACGTCATGACAGCGAGTCAGAAAACACCTCTGAGAAGGTACAACAGTCTTGTCATATTTGTTAACATTAGTAAATGCATTAGCCAACATGAAGTGACAAGAAGCAGTACTGTTTTTCACCATTTCTTAATGTTTGTTAATGACAATACAGTTATTCATGTTAGATCATGGGTGAATTTAATTGGTTAACGGTTACAATTTCTGATTTTAGTTGCCGGTTTTACTGATAAGACCTCCATGATGGTTACCATAGTTTTTTGTTAGAAAATGTTCTACCCTAAACTGGACTCTATGTAAGAACATCTCTGATGGACGCTGGCAGCTTGACAAAGTCGTTCTCTGCTGAGATATGCATTAGAGCGCATTACTGTTTTGAGACACAAATTTCCTTTTGAAAACAGGTCAGCAAAATCAGCCTCGTTGACTTGGCAGGAAGCGAGAGGGCCGATTCTACTGGAGCAAAAGGGACTAGACTGAAGGTTTGTCACTTTTTTGGGCACATTAAGAATGTTTGGTAACAATTTACTTGAAGGGGTGTTCATAAGACTGACATGACACCTTAATAATCATGCCATGAACATAAAGGAGATTTATGCATGTTTATGACAGCGTTCTTTAAGTGTCATTCGTTTAATTATGTCATTTTTAAAGCAAAGATGACATTGTTTGGGATGTCTTTGTTATGACAACTTGACATTAGTCAAGACATCATAGCCGACCACTTTTTACCAGTGATACAAATTGAATTTGTAATTAAATCGTCGTTAAGTGTTAATACTCTGTCATATAGTTTTATAACAGCGTAATGAATATTTTTCTTGACCTCAAATAGTGGTACAAATATAATTTGTCATTAAACTGTCAAGTGTTAATACTCTCTCAAATAGTTTTATAACAACATCATTAATATTCTTTAGTTTTTTTTAAGTTTCCTCCATGTGCCTAATAAATAAAATCAATAATTCAGTAACAAGAATAATTAAAATTAATACAATTATTATTGCATTTGGAGACCAAATCACCTAAAATTAAATGAAACACAAGTACAATAATGGATTAAGCCATTCGCTTAAATCCATATCGCATATCGCTGGAAGAACAGTTAATTACATTAAATGAATTAAATGTTTTGTTAGTTTTTTTCTTCTGTGAAGAACGAGTTCTATTAGCTGTCAGTTATACTGTATTGTGCACATACATAAAGTTAAGTATAATCTTTTGATGTGTCCTTTGCATTTTGTTAAGATATCTAAAACTATTTGACATAGTATTAACATTTAATGACATTTAAATGGCAGTTTAATATAATGTTAACCCATAAAGCTAGATAGTTTCTTAAGTTTGATAATTATTCTGCTGTGTCATGTTTGTATCAAGTTATGATGTATTGATTTATTTCAAGTTGTCATAACAAAGACATCTCAAACAATGTCATTTTTGCATTAAAAGTGACGTAATTGAACAAATTACACTTAATGAAAATTGTCATAAAAATGTATAAAATCTCCTTCACGTTCATGACACGTGTCATGTCATGATTATAAAGGGGTCATGTCAGTCTCATGAGCACTCCTTCGAGTAAAGTGTTACTGATAGTTTTGTGACATTTGGTATTGTCATGAATGCATCATAAAAATATGCTTTTCTGCGTTTCATTTTCTAGGAAGGAGCCAATATTAACAAATCCTTAACAACACTGGGCAAAGTGATCTCTGCTTTAGCTGAGATGGTAAGAATACTGAGATATTTCCCAGCATAATGACTAGTATTTCATTTGAAAGTGAATGTTTGTTAAAGAAATATCTAATGCAGAAAACATTAAAAATTTGTATGTTGTTTTGTAGGACTCTGCCCCAAATAAGGTAGGAATCATTTCAAACTGTCTTCAACAGTCTAGAATTAAGACTACAGGTATTAACTGACACTTTTGTTCTCTATCCATGCAGAACAACAAGAAGAAGAAGAAGGTTGAGAGCTTTATTCCATATAGAGATTCAGTTCTGACATGGCTGCTGAGAGAAAATCTTGGTATGAAGCTTTGCGCACCTTGTACTCCCCTTTGTAAAGATAATCAATTGCTTTTTAATATTTTCACCTGCAGTCAAAATATATTTAAAGTCCAAAAACATTCAGTTTCTTAAGGTCAAATTATGTTTATATTTTATCAGGAGGTAACTCACGCACTGCCATGGTGGCAGCTCTAAGCCCTGCTGATATCAACTATGATGAAACCCTCAGCACTCTCAGGTAAAAACCATAGGATGCCATATGATGGCATGAGTTCAAGCTGGTTGCTGGTTTCAGAAGGTTTTGAGCACTTGTCAGCTGGAAGACTAGCTGAATACCAGTGTGACCAGGCTTGGAGACCACCTTAGAAAATCTAAGATCAACAAGCCACCTTTTTTAGGAGTAACAGGAATGTTGTAATGCTACTTTGGTTTGGTTTTAAAATGCACCATCATTGTACACAGATATGCTGATCGTGCCAAGCAGATCCGATGCAATGCGGTCATCAACGAAGATCCAAACAACCGCCTGGTACGTGAACTGAAAGAAGAGGTCGCTCGTCTGAAGGATCTGCTTTATGCTCAGGGTCTTGGAGACATCATTGAGAGTAAGTCACTACCATGGGTGATACACCTCTATTTGAAGAGCTACAATCTTCTCGTTCTTCATATGATTACAGATTTACTTATATTTAGTCATTATCAGGACAGTTTATTCTATGAGTGCCGCAAACATTCTGCTCCTGGGTCAGACACAGATCTGGAAATGTGTCTTAAGGATTTGTCTTTTCTCTTTGTTTCTCTCAGCCTATCGAGCACCAGATCCTGGGATAGCTGCTCTCAAATGTGTGTATTTTGCCACTCTAGATGCTTCGCAGCTTAAAAAAGCAAAAGCAAGAATCTCTGGACCACCAGAGATTTATTCAATTTATTTAATCAGTTTCAATTAAACTAATCAGGCAATATAGTTAGTCCAAACACTGATGCTCTGATGGTCCAGAGGTGCATTAAAAGTTGAGCATGTGGTCATCTGTATCTGGCTTGGCCATTCATGCTGTCTGTGCGGCCACAGATCAGAACTACATTGAGTGCTCAGTTCATCTCCATGCTCATTACCTTAAGCATAGTTTAGATACTACAATGAGTTTGAGGCATGCAGGAAGGTTTAATTGAAAAGTTATTGTTTGGTATCCTGATTTACCTGAGAGATGAAAATACTTGGAAAAGCACTTGACACCCTCAAATTTATGCTCTTTGCCCTGCAACCTGCATCTTTACAACATGTTTAATTTTTGATACTTTCTATTCTTCTTCCTATATTCCCATCTTCTTTGTTTCCATGGTTACCCCTTTTCTCTCTCCACAACTTTCTCCTTTTACTCTCCAACCTGTTATATCCAATTCCTGGCCAGACTTGTTCAATAACAAGGCTAGTATCTGTAGCATCCAGGCTGTCAATGAAAAGGGTGATTTCTCCACAGTGACCAATGCCATGACAGGAATGAGTCCCTCCCCCTCTCTCACTGCGATGTCCAGCCGGGCTGCCTCCATCAGCAGCCTGCACGACCGGATCATGTTCAGCCCGGGAAGTGAGGAAGCCATTGAGAGGCTGAAGGTGAGGAAGAGGATTAGAAGATGGTTTGATAAATTAATAAGGGCTATTGCTGATGGTTTTAACGTTGACATCTTTTCAAATTAGGAAACTGAGAAGATAATTGCAGAACTCAATGAAACTTGGGAAGAGAAGCTTCGCCGCACAGAGGCTATTAGGATGGAAAGGTTGGAGACCTCTGCGAGATCTTTTAGGGTGTTTTCACACTTAATTGTTTGAGCCCTTCAAACGCTCTCAGAGCAGTTTAGGCTGTATATGTGAACAAACCAAGTGATCTCAGACCCCCCCAAATAGGACCCAAAAGTGAACCAAACTCAGACCACGTCTGGAAGTGGTCTGAGTACAGTTCGCTTTTGGGTTCTTTTGTGGTTCGATTTCTTTTTGAGATGTGAAATCAATGAAGTCCCGGTCCGTTTCGTGGGTCATTTGTACATTTATCAAAACTGCTGCACAGAAAGCTGGAGTCTGAGTTCATATAAAGTTGTGATGTGAACAAGAACGGGTCTGAGATCACTTCAGTTTTGAAGAGGACCAAAAAAAGAACAGGTCACATTCGTCTAGTTCCTTTTCTGGTTCAAGTGAACTGGGTTTGGTTGTTTTAAAATGATGTGAAAACACCCTTATTTTAATATTTTCCTGAAATTTGTAAAGTTTTATACTTCTTTTGCAAAGAACGCATGTTTACTCTCTTTTCCTGCCATTAGGGAAGCACTTTTGGCTGAAATGGGTGTGGCGATGAGGGAAGATGGAGGAACAGTTGGCGTCTTTTCTCCAAAGAAGGTTAAAAGACTTTTTAGTACTGTATGTGCTAAAAGGAAGCCAAACTGGTCAAATGCTTCAGCCAACCATTTGTCATTTAAATGTTTCAGACGCCTCACCTGGTCAATCTCAATGAAGATCCACTGATGTCTGAGTGCTTATTATACTACATTAAAGATGGAATCACCAAGTAAGAATGTTGTTTATTTAAATATGTGGTCCTGTTTGTGAAATCCATGAGATTAGGAGTGTCAAAGTTTGATTTCAATCCATCTTTGACATGGCCTTACTCAGTCAATATTAATTATATCAAGGTTATAAATTTACACAATGTTTTTTACATTGTGTGGATGATTTTATGTAGAAAACAGTAAACAAATAAGCCTGGGTTTTTCCAGGCAGGGTCACATATTGTATGTTTTAATTTAAAAGTGTCATTTTAAAATTTTGGCTGATATGGCATTTTAACAGCCAACTTTATTATAATTTTTGAATTGAACCTCTGAGACAGGGCTAGTTCGTGCTGTATTTCTGTCACTTTATTCTGATGTATTCTTCTCTGTAGGGTCGGCCGTGAGGATGCCAGCAGTCGGCAGGACATCGTCCTGAGCGGTCACTTCATTAATGATGAGCACTGTGTGTTCACAAGCAGCACAAATGCCTCTGGAGAGGGAACTGTGGTCCTGGAGCCCTGTGAAGGGGCAGAGACTTATGTAAACGGAAAGAGAGTAACAGAGCCCACTGTTCTCAGATCAGGTCTGAAAAAGCAAGTGATGATGAAATGGCAATTTTGGCCCCGTTTACATTTTTTTGACCCTGCCTGTCATCTGTCTCAGGTAACCGTATCATTATGGGCAAAAGCCATGTGTTCCGGTTCAATGATCCAGAGCAAGCACGGCAAGAGAGGGAGCGAACCCCATGTGCAGAAACACCTGTGGAGCCGGTGGACTGGGCCTTCGCCCAGAGAGAACTACTGGAGAAACAAGGCATTGATATGAAGCAGGAGATGGAGCAGAGGTAGCACTTCTGTTCAAAACACCTTTCCTTATACTACAGGTTGTTGGCTGGTCTCTTGGCAAGGCTCAGAGGCTAGCTGACTAAGCAGATTGGCCAGGCTGACAGACTGTTTAAATCACCTTTAAATAACTGCTAAAGCAAGACAACAAGTTGGTTTGCTGGTCTTAGCTTTTTTTTTTTAGCTTTTTTAGCTCTTTTATACCAACTATCTAGTTGTTACAACTTACTTACCCTAATGCTTATGTCATTACCAGGTTACAGGAGCTTGAGGACCAGTACCGCAAGGAAAGAGAAGAAGTGAGCAATCTTCTGGAACAGCAGAGACTGGTAAGCCTTGCAACCTACCTTTTAAACCTACTTCTTTAGTTGGAAGCAGCTGTAAACAAAACCAAATCATACTTTTGGTTTAACAGGATTATGAGAGTAAGCTGGAAGCTCTTCAAAGGCAGGTTGACTCCAGATATTACCCAGAAACCACAGAGGAAGAAGAAGAACTAGAAGAGGAAGGTGGGTCATAATGCACTATGAGACATGTAGTGCAAGTATACACTGACCAATATATTAAATGCATAATCAAGTAAGCACAGTATTTAATGTTTATAATGTTTACAGAACATATTATATGTGGACCCTGGACCACAAAATCAGTCATAGGGGTAATTTTTTTGAAATTGAGATTTATACATCATCTGAAAGCTGAATAAATAAGCTTTCCAATGAAGTATGGTTTGTTAGGACAATATTTGGCCGGGATACAACTATTTGAAAATCTGGAATCTGAAGGTCCAAAAAAATTAAAAAATTGAAGTTGTTCAAAAAAGTTCCTTAGCAACACATTACTAATAATAAATACATTTTTATGTATTTATGGTAGAAACTTTACAATATATCTTCATGGAATATGATCTTTTTTGGCATTAATAAAATCAATCATTGTTTGGCTATCGCTACAAATATACCCATGCAACTTATGACAGGTTTGCTCACATATATTGATAGTCTTAATCCGAGACAAAGTTTTCATAAAATGTTTTGGATGTTTCTGAGATCTTCTGAAAAGGGTTAACATTTTTTGTTCTGCAGTGCCGTGGACCAAACAAGAGACAGATCTGGCCCTCTGGGCTTTCCGTAAATGGCGATTTTACCAGTTCACCTCGCTCAGAGACCTGCTCTGGGGAAATGCAATTTTCCTAAAGGAGGCTAATGCCATTAGCGTGGAGCTGAAGAAAAAGGTACATTGTAATAATTTATTTTTTTTGGTTCAGCTTTGTTATCTAAATCACACTTTAAATATATGAGCATTTTTTCTTGTTTTTCTCTGTAGGTTCAATTTCAGTTTGTGCTGTTAACTGACACACTGTACTCCCCGCTGCCCCCTGACCTCCTGCCCCCAAACATAGCCAAAGACAGGGAGAAAAGGCTGTTCCCTCGCACCATCGTGGCAGTAGAGGTTCAGGACCAGAAAAATGGTGCCACACATTACTGGACCCTAGAGAAACTCAGGTAAAGTGTTTACCTAGCTTAACTTGGCCAGATCAGGAAGGCATGAACAGCCCATGATATGGCTCAGAAATTGTAGTTTGGTTTCTTATATCAACATATTTCCAATTAAAACCGAAAGTTAAGGCAGGACATATTAAAGCGCTTTTGGTTGATGTCACTGCTGTAAAAACATGATTTTCTATTTGCTGTTGCTTCTCATTCAGTGAAGCATTTGATTGGATAAAACTGGAAGCTTGTGTCCTGATATTTAAAAGCAGACATTTTTCCAAAAGTTAAACACTAGCTTGTATAGGAGGTGTCGTTAAAACTGTATACATTCTATATTGTATAAAATCGTATATATGTTATGTATATATCTGCAGACAAAGACTGGATTTGATGAGAGAAATGTATGACCGAGCAGCCGAGGTGCCCAGTACTGCAGTTGAGGAATGTGACCACATGATGTCTGGTGGGGACCCCTTCTACGACCGCTTTCCGTGGTTTCGTCTGGTTGGCCGGTGAGTAACCATCAATCTCCTGCTTGTGTGATGTGCAACTTTAACATGCTATGAGATGCTGGGTGAGTGGATACTGGTTTTCCTACTGTACATATACATGTAGCTGGTACTTTTGATTTGCATTGTGCTCATACTGAGGGTTCTTTTACTTTCAAGCGGAAAACTGAGCTATGTGCAGCCATCGATCGACATTTCACTAAGCAGTTTTCCATTGATTTTTCATTATTCCCTATATGCACCATTGACCTGTGGTAATCAGACACTCAAAACACTAAAGCTAATCCTGACAGTCATATTTTTTACAGAAAACACCAGATTAGGGTCTATGCTGGATATTACTATGCCTTGTGTGTCTATGAGTGTATGCACTCGTGCAGGAGGTTTGTGCGCTTGGTGTCGTACTAACCCAGTTCCCGTGTCTCCGGCTGCACCAGCACTCCCATTCTCAACACGTGCATGAGCGAGCGCATGAGCGACCCCACCCTCTCCCCCACCCTCTCTGATCCCGACTCTGATATAACCGAGCTCGCCGATGAGCGGCATTATGGGAAGGTTGATGTGGAGGAGGAGGAGGAGGAGTTGGAGGACCTGGACGATGAGACCTTTATGGAGGACCTGGGTTCAGAGCTTGGGAGAGAGGAGGAGGAAGGTGTGAGGGAGCACTGCCCAGGTGCCAGCGATGGCCAGGACCCCTTTTACGACCGCTGGCCTCTGTTCAGTTTAGTGGGCAGGTTGGTGAGGTTTAAGGAGCATGCTGTCAGAGGAAACTAGCTCTTTCGCACTGAGACACAGACAGGGTCTTCCACTGGACCTTATCAAGGGATAAAAAATGTGTTCGTTCTAAGTACAAGTTGTTAGTATTCTTTTAAGCATGAATTGTCTCAGATGTAATGTGTCTTAATTTGGTACTGGATACAATGTCATTATTAATATGTATGTTTTAAAAACGTCCCTATGGTTTGTGCCAAATACATAGAAAGGTATACATTAGGCTCATCTTTTAATTAATACAGTGGCAAGAAAAAGTATGTGAACCCCTAGGAATAAACTGGTTTTCTACTGTGATTTGCTATAAAATGTGATTTGATCCTCATCTAAGTCACAACAATAGACAAACACAACACAATGTGCATAAGCTGACAACACAAATAATTCTAGTTTCTTGTGTCTTTTTTGAAAACACCCAATTAAAATTTACAGTGCTGGAGGAAAATGTAAGTGAATCCATAGACTAATTACTTTAATGAAAGCTTATTTGTGTCAGAAGCTGGCAAACTGGAGTCCAATTAATAAAATGAGTTTAAAGGTGTGGTTTAGTGCTACTATGATTGATTAAAAGACATTGTCCTAAGATTGCTGTCATTTAGAAGCATCAGCTCTTATGAACCATGCCTTTCTAAAGATATCCGATAAAGAGTTGTTGCACTTCATGAGGCTGAAAAGGGATACAAAACTATCTCAAAATGTTTAGTCATCCAACAGGCAACAGTTAGACAAATTGTCTATAAATGGAGACAGTTTAATATTGTAGCTACCCTTCCTAGAAGGGGGCACATAGTCGAGATGACTCCAAAAGCACAACGTAGTACACTCAATTGAATAAAGAAGACCCCACAAGTAACAGGAAAGGCTTAAAGACATAATTGGAACTGGCACACATGCTCTCACGAAAAACATTGTTGTGAGCCTGTAGTTTGCAAAAGAGCACCTTGGCAAACCTTAGTGCTGCTACTGGGAAAATATTTTATGAACTGATGAAACTAAAGTTGAATTGTTCTGGAAAAATACTATGATGCAAAAAGGGCCCAGATTACACATTAAAACATCATCCCAACAGTGAAGTATGGTGGAGGGAACATCATGATTTGGGCATGTTTCACTGTCTTAGGGCCTGGGCCACTTGCTATCATAGAGGGGGAAATGAATTCCCAACTTTAACAAAATATCCTACAGAATAATGTCAGGGTGGCTGTCCGCCAGTTGATGCAGCAGGACAATGACCTTAAGCATCAAAGTAAATCCACCACAGACTGGCTTAAAAAAAACAAAATGCGCCATTTGGAATGGCCTACTCAAACATCAGACCGCAAGAGAGCGGTTCACAACAGACATTCTATAAATGATTCTTGAGTTGAAGTTTTGTAAAGGGGATTGGGCAAAAATTCCTTCTGAACGATGTACAGGTCTGATTCAGAACTGAAAGTGCTTGCTAGCAGTAATTGCTGCCAAAGGAGGTTCAAAAAGCTATTAAATCCAAGGGTTCACTCACATTTTCCTCCAGCACTGTAAATGTTGAATGGGTATTTTTAGAAAAAACACCAGAAACTAGAATTGTTTGTGTGTTGTCAGCTTATGCACACTGTGTTTGTCTATTGTTGTGACCTAGAATAGAATCAAATCACATTTTATGGCAAATCAAAGTAGAAAACCAGTTCATTCCTAGGGGTTCACAATCACATACTTTTTCTTGCCACCGTATAGCCTCATTTGCCATGTTTGCTATATTTGCATATAATAAAGCCCACATGGAACAGTTTTGTCAGTCATATGCAATTTTTTAACGCTTTCTCTCAGATTAAGTGCAGAAAATGCTACGAAAGTCTTCAGAATACATCTGGGCCTACATCTGAGGTTTTCAGTAACTGAATATGAGGAAATCAAGCAAAAAATATTGACTACTGGTGACAGATTTTTAATTAATATTTCTCATGTGGGGCAACTGATTCCTCTTGCACACATTGTTGGCTTATTGCAGAGTATAATGCAAGAAACGTACCATTGGACAAAGTGATATTTTTGATAATGGCCAACTTGGGTGGCTTAAAGACCCAGAGCAAGAATATGCCAGATATAAGCAACTCTATTGTAAATGCTTAATGTCATGCTATCAGTTCTGCTCTGTTTTGAAAGACAAATTAAATTTTTCTAAAACCTCAGTATTTTAACTAAATTTCATTGTGCCTACAGTTGCTGTAAAGAGTCAGCTGATTGTAGATTGTTAAAGCTACAGAGCTCAAGATGAAAGAGCTGGTTTCCACTACAGCAGTCTCAAACAGGCATGCCAGAACTAAAAATTTGTATCTCGGTTTAGGATTGGCTCGCCCACTTTTACTTTCTTACGCATATGCAACATACAAGATTTGTGATGTGTGTTGACTTTGATTTCTCTTTTAAGTTGATGGGGTAAAATCCATGTATGCTAATGTCATTTCAGTATTTTGCTTTCCAGTTTGCATCTGGCCCATAAAGGCCAAATTTGGAGTTTATTTTCTCACAAAATATTTTGTTTATCTGAGCATGCTCTATTTGCACCTCACCAATCTTGTCGTAAGCTCCTCCCCTCCTGCCACTCTTGACCCCGCCTGTAAAGCTCAGTCTCGTCGAGAATTAAGGAGGTGACGGAAAAACACATTGGGATCAAGAGGGCAGATCTGAGATGATTGATTGAATGATTTGAATAAAGAAACGACATACAGTAGACCAGTCTGTCACCAAAATTGATTGTATTTGGTGTATTGTCTTGTTCAAGTAGACACAAAATCCTTGATTCAGTTACTGAAACATCAGTATAATGTGCCAAAACCATCTATGTTTATAGGTTTGACAAACTAGTGAGTCTAATCTTTGTAATCAGTCAAACGTTCCTAAATTATAAATTATGTTGTGGGGTAGTTCTGCTCTATATGCATGTACCTTCAAACCCTTCACCAACCCTCACAGAGAATAAGACTCGTACTATCACCACTTCCTTTATCAGATTTGTAAGAGGGCCTTAATAGCATTTTCACAGATGACTGCAAACCTGCAGGGCACTTGTTTGGCTTTTGCTGGAGCAGCTTCTTGTTTAGTTGCTTTTTTGTGTCTGATGTTGTGTTGTCTAGTGGCAGTGTGGTGAGTCGACCTTCATCACTGGCATTTTTTCCTCATTTCAGCTCTTTTCTCCATTAATGTTAACCCAATTTTTCCTCTGGTTTCTCAACATCTTACTTTCATGCTTCAAAACACTCTCTTTTTTTCCTTTGCTCTGTTTTCCACCATCTTCTCCTTCTTCTCCCATAGGGCATTTGTGTATCTGAGTAACCTGCTGTATCCTGTGCCACTGGTGCACCGTGTGGCCATTGTGAGCGAGAAGGGTGAGGTCAAGGGCTTCCTACGAGTGGCAGTTCAAGCCATCTCTGGTAAGATCATCTTTAAGTTTAAGTTTAAGATGTTAATAAAAAATTATTTTTTCAGTAATTGTAGAAAACAAAACCTGATAGCCAAGTATCAGTTGTAGATCACTCAAATATACTATATATCAGGGGTTTTCAAACCTTCTGGTCAGCCGAACCCCCTTGACCTACATTTTTTACTTGAAAGTCGGCTACCCTATATAAATAATTTAATAACACATTTGCATGTTTAATTCAAAATGTATTTTATCTGTTTTAAATATTTAATAAGTAGTATTTTACATATTTATAATCATTTTCTTTTATTGGTACATAAAACATGTAAATTCCGCATGAGATAAATTGTTATCTGATATAATGTAGTGTTATATCATGTGACATGCAGATTAAACAAATAAAACATATTTTTGTTTAATTTAGATTTTTTAGTTTAAAATTATTTATTTACATTTTATGATTTAATTTTAATTGATAATTTTTTCACCCCCTACACCCCCCCCCCCCCCCCCAATTGGTTTATTTTGTGATAATGTACAGATTATTCTGTGTCTGCTTACCAAAATTCATGCATATTTAATATTAATTTGATTTTACATTGAAAAGAGAGCTACTGTAGTGACAAAAGAAAAATAGCCAAAGATCTGATGTTCAATCATGAGATTTGATTTCTTATTGTTTCAGCTGATGAAGAGGCACCTGATTATGGTTCAGGTGTACGACAGTCAGGAACTGCCAAGATCTCATTTGAGGATCAACAGTTTGAGAAGGTTGGTTCTGTTCCTTATTCTATATAACTGATGCTTTTGTCCTGCCAAGTTTATTCTCACATTTATCAGCTCACTGGATTTCTTTCCCTGCCAGTGTTTTTTTTTTAAGTTGCCAGCCAGGGCCAGCATTTTTCATAATTTTCACAAAAGTTTAATGGCTTCCAGAAATTTTTTCTTTTTTAAATATATAAACATTCAATATATATCAAATATAAGAACAGACCCTCTGCTTTCAAACTTAAAAGTATTTTATCCTACCTTGATTAGTTCTCTTATTATCACCTCTCATATATGGGTAGGTTTCTTCAAAAACACCAAATTTTGTAGCCTAGAAATCTAGACGCACCCTAGCGGCCGCAAAATATATTTGCTGCCAGGGTTTAGTCTAGGCACTCACAATACACTTAACAGCTCCAAAAACCAAAATTTGGTCAGGCCAATCACATCGTGTGTAGCGTCTGTGGGGCGGGCTTAACATGATGACGACAGAGCTGCGACGGTTCCTACTTGAAAACTTCGTTCTTCGTTGCCCTGATTGGTCATAGCGCTATCCTATTGCGTGCAGAGGCATTTTGAGGGACAACCTTATATCCCGCCCCTTGCATTGAGCCGTTTGTGTGAAGAGTTGCCAGACCTTACATCTTGATGTAGGTCTGGCTAACCAGGCTACAAATTTTGAGCAAAAAGCTGAGATAATTGTGAAGGACTTTTGATAGAGATCCCATCAGAGCCATCCTCAAAGCATCCACGGAGCTCTTTCTCTTTCATGTGAGGTGTTATTCTGGGTTACATAAGTTGCGGAATAATGGTGGATATAGCGGTATTGTGGAAAGCCGTCATTGGCAGGGAAGCCTGTTCTCATTATTGACAAGTTAACTCATCAATGGCGGGAAAGAGTTAATAGGCTCACTTAACTTGCATAGTTTGGCAAATGTGACAGGCCCTCAAGAACTTCTGTTTGACCTTCTGTTCAGTTTCAGACAGAGTCATGCTGTGCTGGGGTGTCTCACACAAGCACATCTCAAGAGGAACTGCGCTTCGTAGAAGGAGAAGGACAAAACTCAGAGATGGGACTCAGTGCTGATGAGATGAACAACAACACCTGTGCAGGTAACAACTTAGACAATTACAAATATTTTTTAAAGGATTGCCTCACAGTGTCTACAAAAGACAACAAACCCCATTATAATCTGTGATGCAGCCCACAATGGTTGCAGTGCCATGCGACAAACTCTTATGGTGTCAATAGCTGGGTTTCCATCACTCTGATTTTATGCACATTTTGTAAGTATTGCATAAAAAACGAGTGATGTAAACCCCAAATTTCAAATAAAATTCCCTTTAATTCGCAAAATGTTTTTGGGCTCGCTTGAGGTGGTTTTTGTCTTATGCGGAAAAGAGTAAATGCGAATAATGGGAGATAGCAGTGGCAGTGGCAGGCTCCGCTAATTATTGGCTTTAAAAATGCTCTTCACAAACCTATGGATGATGTCACAGACATTACATCCATATTTTACAGTCTATGCTTAAAGGAACACTCCACTTTTTTTGAAAATATGCTCATTTTCCAGCTCCCCTAGAGTTAAACATTAGATTTTTAGCGGTTTGGAATCCATTCAGCCGATCTCCGGGTCTTGCATTACCACTTTTAGCATAGCTTAGCACAATCCATAGAATCTGATTAGTCTATTAGCATCGCGCTAAAAAATAACCAAATAGTTTAGATATTTTTCCTATTTAAAACTTGACTCTTCTGTAGTTACATTGTGTACGAAGAAGACAGACAGAAAATTAAAAGTTGTGATTTTCTAGGCAGATATTGGCTAGGCTAGGACTATACTTTTATTCTGGCGTAAAAAATCAGACTGTAGAATATGGATTTAATGTCTGTGACATCACCCATAGGTTTGTGAAGAGCATTTTTAAAGCCAATAATTAGTGGAGACTGCCACTGCCATCTTGGCACGGTAGTTGCAGCAGCGGCATTCATTCAAGTGGCCACGCCCTTAATTATGCAGAACATTAAGGCTTAATATAATATAAACGGATGAGTTACAAAAAAATTCACCCCCATCACAGTTTTCATGAAGTTCAAAATTAGCTATATAAACCAAAAACGCTTGTCGTACCAGGCTGTAAACATGTATTGCTGCTGTAAAGTTGGGCATTTTAACATGCGGTTCTATGGGATTAACTTCCTTTTGGAGCCAGCCTCTAGCAGCCAGTCGATGAATTGCAGTTTAAGTTGCTTCTGTGTTGGCTTCACCAGAAGGTTGCCCCCTGGGTGGACACAGGGCCTAAATAGTGACACTGCATGATAAAATATTTGCATAAGGAAACTCAATTTGTATCCTGCTGTGTTGCTTCTTCTAGCCTCTCCCGATGTTCCTAACAGTCCTCTGAAGGCTTGTCTGGAATGTCCTCTTGATGTGACTCAGGAAACATCTTTACAGCACTTAAAGGTTGGCAGCAACTTCACCTTTAGAGTCACCGTTCTCCAGGCCTCCAGCATCTCAGCTGAGTATGCAGACATCTTCTGCCAGTTCAAGTGAGTGGATGTTTTCTTCTATACAATACAATACAATACAATAGAGTTAGTTTGACATAAAACTTAACCTCTGTTCTATCCTCCAGCTTTATTCACAGGCATGATGAGGCATTTTCTACTGAACCCTTGAAGAACACAGGCAGAGGGCCTCCTCTGGGATTTTACCATGTGCAGAATGTACGCACAGACTTACATAAGTTAACTGTGTTTGTGATGTCACGACTAAATAATTTACACCTGTATGTGTGTTTGCTACCATTGTAGATAACCGTAGAGGTCACCAAGTCCTTTGTGGAATACATTAAAAGTCAGCCAATTGTTTTTGAGGTATTCGGGCACTATCAAAAACAGCCCTTCCCTCCTCTATGTAAAGACTTAATCAGGTAAAGAATGACTCGGCACGTTTTGACCATTTACAAGTCATGTATATTACCATTCCAACACATCTACTGTATTTTACCTTTCTGTAGTTCTTTACGTCCTGCAAGAAGGCAGTTTCCCAGAGTTATGCCTTTGTCAAAGCCAGGTGAGGACTTGGACATTTTCATTGTATATTACGTTCCAAGTTTGTCTTTGTGTCTTAACATTGCTTGTGTCCTTCCCCCAGTACCCGCCACTAAACTGAGCACCCTGACACGCTCCACCGCCGGCCCCTGTCACTCCAAATATGACCTTATGGCATTTTTTGAGATCTGTGAGCTGGAAGCCAATGGAGAGTGAGTTTTGGATAAACTTTAATGACTTGTGTATATCAGTACCCAGTAAGTTACTCATTGAAGCCTGTTTGTACACTAGGGTATTTATATGTACAGTAATGTAACCCTTGTACCTGTTTGTGTACTTTTTCAGCTACATCCCAGCTGTCGTTGATCACAGAGGTGGAATGCCATGTCATGGTACATTCCTATTGCACCAGGTAAACCTGCTTTGACTTATCTAGTAAGACAATTAAATGTTTAATTAATGGCTATAGAAATGATAACAGTGCTCCCCAAAAAACTAAATAGGTGGTGGTTGCACACCTTAAACTAAACCATTAACTCAAACAAATTACTATTTGTAATGCAAGTAGAATTGAGTAAATCAATGACTACTAGTTCTTTACTACTTGTTAATTTACAATACCACATACTTGCATGTTAGCATGCTTAATTAAGTTATCTTTATGACACGTTTACATGACATGTGATTCATTAACTCTTTCATATACTGAGCAAAATTTTATAAGTGATTTTATTGGTCAAATTTTAACTAAGGATTTGGGATGACTTATTTTCAACAGGGGATCCAAAGGAGAATAACAGTTACTATAGCCCATGAAACTGGCAATGACATTGAGTGGAAGGAGGTTAAAGAGCTTGTCATAGGTTAGTAAACGTTTTTGTGTTTGCTTATCAGAAGCAGCTTATCATAACCTTCCTGTTATTTAAAAGCTCATTGAACTTAAGGATAAATGGAGATGTTTCTCCCGAATGTTCAGGCAGAGTTTCAGGTGACTCAGCAATGTAAATTCTCTATTTCAGGACGCATCCGTAACACACCCGAGGCGGACGAGACGATCATAGATCCCAACATCCTATCCCTCAACATCCTGTCATCTGGATACATTCGGCCATCTTATGATGACAGGTGCTATTGCATAGAAAAAATCTCCTCGTGGACTTATAAGAGAACGTGAACTATACATTTTATTATGACAAATGTATAGATGTTAAGCTATATTTAAAGCTTTGTGGTGTGTGTTGTGTTTGTGAAAAATAGCTTTAAATGCAATAGCATTAGTAAAATTCTCTAAAATTAACTTTAACAAAACTAACAGCTCAGCTCTCTAACTTTAACAAATTTTAATTCACTAACCTGGGGATCTGTATTTCCTGTCAGGGTATCACTGGGAATTGACCATAGGTATGTTTTTTTTAACCTCAGTATAAATCGCTTTCTGATGACTCAGCATACATCACTAAAAGCATAGTTTAAACATAATTCATTGTTATGTGACATTATCCATAAATCTCTTCTCAGGACATTTTACCGTTTTGAGGTGGCATGGGACAGCTCCATGCACAACTCTCTGCTGCTGAACCGTGTCACTCCCTATGGAGAGAAAATTTACATCACTTTGTCTGCCTACCTTGAGGTAAACAGAACTCTACTGTTAAATGTCATCTTTTTAACAGCAATGTAGTAGAAGTTTGTCTAATCAAAAGCAATATCACGACACGCATAATGTCAGAAGGGTCTGGCTGCAGCAGATCCACTTGCATTCTCAGACTTGCACTCAAGACACATGCGCTTCCTGGCAGTGACCTCACTTGCAGTCACAACCTACATTCTCTGAGCACGTCCACCAAACACTTTCATGTTTTCCCTATTTAAACTGTTACATGATTCATTACACAATGGTGGCACAAAATAAAATGTGGTGATTTTTTAAGCGAAAACAAAATGAGAAATATATTGTTTGACAGAAGAGCACTTAGTTTGCAGCACTTCGACCTCAAGTGCAGTAATATTGACAGAAGTTTGAGCGAGAGGGGGAGTAGTCAGGAGTGATGATGTTACTGCGCGCCAAGGTCAAAGTGCTGCAAACTAAGTGCTCTTCTGCCATACAATATAGTTCTCATTTTTTATTCGCTTAAAAAATCGTCACGTTTTTTTTGTGCCACCATACTTACTTGTTTAACTACTCATGTAACAATATTTAAATAGGGAAAACATGGAAGTTTTTGGTGGCTTCTTAATTCATCCGTGTTTGGATCCTAAGGAATGGGGCTAGGCTAAATGCTAACACATTTACAATGCGCTGTACAAAGATTAAGTGTGCACATTGAAAAAAGATAGGGATTTATTAATTCGTCTAAGTTGAGGTAAAATATTGAAAAACGGTGGTGTTTTCCTTTAAACTATGATTTTGTATTGGTTGTTAGATCTAACAACTTCTTTGTATCTTTGATAATTATTAGCTTTGCTGTAAATAATAAAACAGTGTCTCACTTCAAAACTAAAATATAAAATGTATTAAAGGAATAGTCTACCCTTTTGCCATATTAAACTATGTTATTACCTCAACCTAGACAAATTAATATATACCTATCTTTTTTCAATGCGTGCACTGTACAGCGTGTTGTGAATGTGTTAGCATTTAGCCTAGCCCCATTCCTTCCTATGGTACCAAACAGGGAAGCCACCAAACACTTCCGTGTTTTCCCTATTTAAAGACTGTTACATGAGGAGTTAAACCAGTAAGTACGGTGCCACAAAATAAAACTTTTTTTTGGTACCATAGGAATGAATGGGGCTAAGCTAAATGCTAACACATTCACAACACGCTGTACAGTGCACGCATTGAAAAAAGATAGGTATGTATTAATTCGTCTAGGTTGAAGTAATAACATAGTTTAATATGGCAAAAGGGTAGACTATTCCTTTAAAGCCTGTGATAAACACAAAGGAAAAATATTTTGTTAAAAATGTGTTTCTTTGCTATTGGTAAACATCAAGTACATTGGATAATTCCAGCATCCATTGTGCATGTGTCTGAGTATGAGAATGCAAGTACAACTACTGCAACCAGACCCTTCTCCATAATATCACTAACTTATCACAAGTAAAGTTTTCAGGATGTTATTTTTGTTCATTGTCATCTGTTTCGCTGTAATATGTAGATGGAGAATTGCACCCAGCCCACAGTCATAACCAAGGACTTCTGCATGGTGTTCTACTCCAGAGATGCAAAGCTTCCTGCATCACGCTCCATCCGAAACCTCTTTAGCACTGGTGCATTCAGGCCATCTGAGAGGTTAGCAGAGTGCAGTTTTGAAATCTTAATTCAAAACTGATTTTGTTGAACCATTTGATTTTGGAATGTTTGAATATGTAGTATGTTAGGGCTGAGTTGAATGACTTGTTAAAGACTATTTCAACTTTTTGTTTTTTAGTAACCGCGTGACCGGAGTGTACGAATTAAGCCTTTGCCACTTGGCAGACATTGGAAGTCCCGGTAAGACTCAGCATTACCCGAAATGCTAATTTCACATATTTCCTTTCTGTACTTTGAAAACAACTTTATCTTGCATGATGAACCACCCCGTTTGACTCAGGTATGCAGAGGAGGCGCAGACGGGTGCTGGACACCTCAGTGGCGTATGTGCGTGGAGAGGAGAACCTCGCGGGCTGGAGGCCCCGCAGCGATAGTCTTATCCTGGATCACCAGTGGGAGCTGGAGAAACTGAGCCTTCTTCAAGAGGTAATGTGTCAAACCTTTCCTGTTTACATGAATTGACTTTTGGTGTTTGTAAAGTAAATGACCGTGAGGCGTTTTTGTACACAGGTGGAAAAGACCAGGCATTACCTTCTGCTGAGAGAGAAGCTAGAAGCATCTCTGTTTCTGGGACATGACTCTTTTTGTACTAAAGACTTGATGGACTCACCTAAGGCCTCCAGCCCCATGATGAATCCAGTTGTCAGTCTGGGTCTGGACAGTCCCAATGAGAGGCAGAGAGAACTGGCAGCCAAGGTGATTATTATCTGCATCCACACAGTGGCACAGAAATGACCTATAGTATTTCCAAATCCAATGTGACTAAATGTCCATATATTCAATCTTCATTATTGTGGTATGCATCCTAAACGAATTGTTTGTCATCCTAACATCTGACTAAAACAAAATCATCAAAATGCATTTTTTTATACATTGCAGCACACTTGCCCATGTTCTTAGACTGGTATTTGAATGTGGTGTCAATAGGACGTGGGGTGCTCTCAGACCCATCACTTTACTTTAAACTCTATACATTGTTATGAATATCACTTAACGTTTTGCCCCCACCTTCTTCTCTCTGCAGTGTGTGCGACTGCTCATGCACACGTTCAACAGGCAGTATAGCCAGGTGAGCAGCAGTCTCAGTGAGAGCAAGGTGAGCCTAGTCTTAGTGTCTATTCAGACCCTCATAAACACCTCACTCCTTCTCTCACACTTATTCATCATCTGTTTGCGCTGTATATTTAACTAAAAATACATTTATACAGTAAATTCCAGTAATGTTTTTACTTTAAATTTTCAAAAATGGTCTTATACTTTCGTTTAAATCACTTTTATTATTCATTCATTAAATTAGAGCACCATGATTAGTGTAGTAGATGCCTTATGGGTAAGCACATCTTTATTTGCTGTATAAGATTTTTAACAAAAAGATTTTTACAATATGTTGGTTACAGTGCTGTTCCTCTTTTCTCCATATTTGCGTGTTAGCTGTCAGAAATGTCAGCATCACTTTTAAGAGAGAGTTCTTCCTCTGCTCTGAGCACCCTGACGCCCTCCTCCACCTGTCCTTCATTGGTGGACGGTCACTTTGGCAGTCAAGACTTCAGGTTAGTATTAAAAAAAACCTGATCCCACATATGCACAACCATTCTTATTCTCAAGGCCTCCCATAACATAATATTATCACCTGACGTCCAAGTGTCTCTAATTTCTAACAAAATTTCTTGTTCTGTTGTCATTTCTCAGAGGTGCTGAGGCTAATTCTGGAGCATCAAGCCCTGATCTTGATCCTTTCAGCCCTGTAGAGAGAAAGCCCAGGAGCTGCTCCTTCATCCCAAACATCCAGGAGATTCGTGTCAGGTAGCCATACAGAATTTATAATATACACCATATATACGTTGCAAAAGCCTCTAAACGCCATATAATAATTTTCTCTTGACCCCAGCCCTATTGTGTCGAAGAAAGGCTATCTGCATTTTCTGGAGACACATACCAGCGGCTGGGTGAAGCGTTACATTGTGGTGCGACGGCCATATGTGTACCTGTACCGTAGTGAGAGAGACAGTGTGGAGAGAGCAGTGATAAACCTCTCATCTGCCCAAGTTGAGTACAGTGAAGATCAGCAGACCATGCTGAGGGTAAGAGCCACTAACTGCTTCAAATTCAGTTATACATACGATTAATTCACAATATTAGTTAGCTGTATTATTGTTTTTAATCCATGTGCTGGATTGTTTTCAGGCTCCTAACACATTTGCTGTGTGCACCGAGCACCGCAACATTCTCCTCCAGGCCAGCAATGACAAAGAGATGCATGACTGGCTGTATGCATTCAACCCACTGCTGGCAGGAACCATCAGGTACATACAGCCCCTGTTTTAGTGAATTCAATTCCTTGTTTAATTATTCATCTGGTTACTTTAATTTTATTTCGGTGTGACCCTGCCTGTGACAACCCAGCTTTTTTAATCAACCTCCAATACATAATGTAAAGAACATTTAAACCTTAAAGGGGACATTTTATAAAAATCTGACTTTTTTCATGTGTAAGTGCTATACAGCAATTAGGTCCCCAGTGCTTTTATCAACCTAGAAAATGTGAAAAAGAACAACCCAGTAAATTAGTTTCGAGAAACCATTCTCTGCAAGCATGTGAAAAAATAAAAAAGTAATTGAAATGTGGCTCCCCTTGTGATGTCAGAAGGGGATAATACCGCCACTTAATGTGCACTATACAACCGCAGCATTGCCATTTAGTGCAGAGATCAGCTCATTTGCATTTTAAAGGACACACCCAAAACACACATTTTTGCTCACACCTACAAAGTGGCAATTTTAACTTGCTATAATAAATTATCTATATGGTATTTTGAGCTAAAACTTCACATACGTACTCTGGGGACACCAACAATTTATTTGACATCTTAAAAAAAAGGTTGTGAAATCATTGTCAAATCAATGAGTGAAAACAAACTTTGATGCTCCTAATCTCATGAATACATTATAAGAGTCACAAAAAGGGTCACAAATGCTCAGGGCAGTAGTTTTTAACTGGTTTGCTTTCTGCCCTTGGCATGTCTCATTTGGCTAGATTATACACTGAAAAGGTCACAGACTGAGCCTGTTTATTGTGTTTGATCAATCCTAATTTCTTTGTCACTTTCTGTCTCCACAGGTCTAAGCTTTCCAGAAGAAAATCGCAGATGAGAATGTGAACATTTTTTTCCTCCAGCTTACAACATAAACAGATAGCTAACAGGGCCTTGTGATGTAATTAGGTCATGTGATCATGAGTGTCTTATCCCTACCTTATCTCAGCTGCCTGCCTACCCTAGCACTCCCCGTTGGTCTTTCCATGCCAACCATAGACTGTGGGACTGGCTTCACAAACTGTGTCCATGTGTGTTTGTCAGGCCCTATTTACAGTAGTCAGTTACAAATGTAAATTGAAGTATATTGAAATATTCAACACGTCCCTTCTAACATTGCTCAAAACTAGAATGGTAAAATAACATTTTAGTCATGACCCCACTCCTGTAGTGTAAAAGCATAACTTCATTTGTAAATGCGACACAATGCTCTGTTTGTGTATTTGCTTCTGCAGAGTAGATGTCAAGCGCTTTTGCCTGGGCTGCAGTAGATGCCTCTTGGTTTTGTTAACTCTGCCATGGTCATTGTGCTTTTTAAAGGGATGCAAAGCTTATAACTTTTGTGTTTTAGATGATTGCTAAAGACAGAATTGCAGGGTAAAGCAACTGAACTTGGCAGTTGTCTGCTACTGTAAATCAACCAGAATCGACATTTGGAAGAATCTTAACTTTTTAAAGTTTATTTTTGTGTTCTTTTATTTTATTTTAATCTATAATGTCTTTTTTACATTACATTACGTTATGTTTACTTATTTATTAAGCCTTGTATGTTTTATAAACATTATTAATTTATTGAGAAGTCACTATTTGTAGTGTTACTTTCACCTAGCACTTTTGATAACAAGCTTTGATCAGATTAAATTCATTTGCACAGGAGCTCTGCTGCTACAGAGAATCTTATCTGCTTTAATGTTTCCTTATTTATAGCTTTTATGTTTGGATGTATAACACTGAAATTCATCAGAGCACTTTTAACAATAGGATGAGGGAGAATTTATTCAGATTATATCACATCTTTCAAATAATATTGTTGATCTCATTCCTCTTTTGTAGCTGCTATACAGTATGTTTATGTCATCCTGGCCTTACATGTTATAATAGATTATCTGTATTAAATCTAGGATCTCTTAATTGATATGTGTTGGTCTTATAAGAAGAGATCCAGTGTTACAATATTTAACCAGAAGTTTATACATTTCTATGACTTTTATTAAAAGTTCATCACCACCAGGATAGATCCCAAAGAAACCCTTATATATAGCTTACCTAATTTTATATTTTGTCATGAGATGCATTTATCATAATAAGCATACCCATATATGGTGTTGCCTTGTGACTGTAAAGAAAGTTTACCAAGTATAGAAAAGCTGTTAGGAAATGAAAATATAGACTCCATTATAAAGAGGTATTAGCCGGGTCTAAAACACACCAGAAATCTGCTGTATCCTCTGAGCTCATGCTATTGGTCAGTCACCCATTTAGCATGTTGTCTGTTGCTGTATAAAATATCCTGTTGTCTTAGGGAAGTGATGTTTTGTGCCATGGGCCAGCCAACCCAAAGAGCACAAAAGTATGGCAATAGTGAGTTATCTACATACCTCAGAGTTATTGTGTTTATATTTAGCAGTTCTGGTCTTCTTCATAAACAGCAGTATAAAAACAATCAGTGAAATGGATATGAAACACATGGATGCTTAGTATATTTACATAAGTTTTACCTCCCACTGCCCTGATTGTTTTTATTCATTCTTGTCTCTCGTAATGTATACAGTAGCATGCTGTACATATTTAATCAGCTTTTGTATTAAATGTATCTAATGTATCTCATTTACCTCCATACAGTACAAGAGTAGCAATTACATAGAAACAATAGTTAAGATATCATTTTACAGAAATAAAGGATTACAGTCAACTATAAGCATGTTGTGTTTGCAAATCCTTACCTTAACACATTGCCGTGTTAAAACATTCACAAAGTCAACTTGCAAGATACAAGTTGTATTGCAGATCAAAGATTTATAGGATTTGTAGTTGAAAATTATGTCTCTCTTTTTGCTTCTCACTCTCTATGGGTCTTTTGTGTTTCAAGCATCCCTTTGAATATGCACCTTTTATCCATCCAAATATTCCTAATTTAACAAATGAGGATCTCAATATAAACTAAGTGTATCTACTGTTACTGCTTCTATGTTTCTGTTAATTTGCTCTGTATATAAACCCAACTGTGGTCTAGCACACAGCTGTAACCACTTTATACCATACTGAATTGGCTGTAGTGTACTCAGTGCTCAAGTTCTTTTGAGTTTTGGACCTGTGTCTTCTAATGTCTCTGGACACTTAACACTTTGTCAGGTGTGAAATAAATGTGAAATATGCGCAACCATGTCAAAGCCTGGACTTCTTTTTTATTAAAATGATATGGATGAGAGCAACTGTATGCGTCCGTCATAAATGAGATAATGATATTAACAGAATGCTCTCGGCACATGTTTTATGTTGATTAAATACTTTCTAGAAGTTTTTTTAGAAGTGACAGTTTTTGCCAAAAACATTTGCATGCACTTAAAGGGTCAGTAAAATTGGTTAAATACTATGAAATTACAAAAGTGACATTAGTGAAAATTTGGCATCAGTTACTGACTAATAACCTTTTTCATTGCCACTGAAATGAAATTAGTGAATCTAAACTCAGGGTTCCCACAAGTCCTTGAAAGTTTGTGAATCTGGGGGGGGGATTAAAGACCCTGGGAAGTTTTTTAAAATATACATAAATGGATACAGGTCATTGAAAGTGCTTGAATCTAATCTTATGCAAGAAGTTTTCTGGAAAAAAATCCATATTATTCCCTGTGTAGTGTAGGATAATATCATAAAAATTCTAGACTTTTAAAGCACACGTGCTAAACTGTTCACTTTAAATGCTTATATCTTCTGTATGCGAATGTTGATTCATACCAAAATGCTTTTTTGCCTAGTTGTGTTTGACAAATGAAAACGTCTTGGGTTACGTATGTAACGGTTGTTCCATAAGAAGGGAATTAGGAGCTGCGTCTCCCTTTCCATACTTTCTGCATCTCTGTAATGCCGTCTTTGGCAATATTTTAGATAGCGATATACTTCCTGGCTCCCACGTCACCCTGTCTTTGTCATTAAGCCTCACCATTGGTTGAATTTGATATACACATTCAGACGCACTTACCCTTGGAGGCGTCCCCAAAGTGTCACCGCAGTGACGCAGCACGAGTTCCCTTGAAAGGGAACTGTAACAATGTATCTTTAAAGGTAAGACGATGTAACATTGAGCGTATTGGACCTGGAAAGTCCTTAAAAGGTCCTTGAATTTGAAGTTAACTAAGGTGTGGGAACCCTGTGAACATAAAAGTCTGATAAAAAAATGTCAATTTACAAGATTAAGATTGATTAATTTACATTACATTTATTTATTTAGTAGACACTTATCTAAAGTGACTACAATGCATTAAAGGTATTTTATTTTTTCCTGAGTATCAAACCCATGACTTCTGCATTGTTAACACAATGCTCTACCAATTAAGCTACATGAACATTATTCCCAGCATCTCCTTTGACCATTTGTGGTCTTTGTAACTGTTTAGAGTAGTTTGTTATTGTGGTAGTAGTGAGTGAAATTCAAGAGATAGAAGCAGATGTGTATTTTCACGAGGGATCTCGTTACAATTTTGGCTTGGTGCTTGTCCACTCCCTTTATTCTTCACTGAAGCTGTCTCTCCCATGGACATCTGTTAGCAAGCTCAGGTATCATTTTAGAGAGAGTGATAATTGGGAGCACCATACTGCACCCCTGCCACTTCTGATGCAGGCTGGCTGAGGTGCAGTATGGTGCTACACAAGGCCATTCAGGCAGCTCGTAAAGGGGATATAGAGGCACTGAGAGCCCTCCATGCATCCGGATGCCTCATTCCGACCATCATGGATGCCCAGGGAGCTTCACCCACCCATCATGCTGCCCGCTGTGGTCAGTTGGACTGCTTGCAGTTTTTGGTAAAAGAAGCTAATTTCCCATGCCACAACCGCACCAGAAACGGAGCTACACCTGCTCATGACGCCACTGCCACGGGGCACGTGCGAGAGCTGCAGTGGCTGCTGAAACAGGGGAATTGTGGGATTGAGGTGAGTGCCAAATGTATGAAGTGGTATGTATGGCAGGTGTATTGATGATGTCCTTAAGGGTAATGAGCTATATCATTTTCTTTACTGTCAGTTACACATGTTCTTGATAATGAAATAAAGCAACTCTTTCATTAGTAGCAAAGTCAGTGTAATAGCAACAGTAAAATATTATTGTTATGTGTTCATTACTTAGTAAGCCTATAATTCAGACTTTTTACAAGAAAAAGCATGATGATTTTCATCCATCTGCTCCTACTTACAGGATCGTGATGGCGAAGGAGCTACAGCCCTGCACTTGGCTGCCAGGTTTGGCCATGCAGAGGCAGTACGGTGGCTGCTGTCCAATGGAAGCAGCACAGAGGCAGAAACAAACTGTGGAGCCCTTCCGGTTCATTATGCTGCAGCCAGTGGAGACCTCACATCCCTCAAACTGCTCATCTCCAGCTCCCCACGGTGAGGCACACAGTCACTGTATGCCATTTGTTTTGCCCTTGACTGGCTAAACACTTACATGATTTATTATTATAGTGTTAATAAAATCATTTATCAGTGTTGAGGCAAATAAACTGCGTTAAATAACGTTAAACAAATAATTAAATGACAGTTATTTTGATAGTAGCTTGTACATTATATTAAATGTATTCAAAGTCGACAATAAAAATGGGTAATTTACATGATCTGTCCTTGAAACGTGCAGCTTTATTTAATCATGCATTGACCTGTAATTAGGGCCCCTCCCCTTTGATTTGAGCGACTCCTCCCTTTTTATAGTAGTTTACCTCAGAGCCTGGGTATGGAATGAATTTCCCGCCTAATGTATTGAGGTCATGGATTAAAAAATAATATGCATGAATAAAATAATAATAAGCGCAAATCAGAACTTTAAACAGATTTAAGGTTATATTGCACAAAACTGAAAAACGAATGCAAAGTTATCCAAATTGCATACAAAATGACGTTTTATTTGTTTATATTTTTCATTTTTTTTCTTCTCTCTAATATATTCTGCTCATATTTATTTGTTTTGTATGCTTGTGCTGTTTTTCCCTTGCTCTTATTTCCACACTCTGCGCTTGCATTTCCAAAAGTTGCAGTTAGAGTTTCATGCAAATCAGGGCAGACTTTAAGTGTCCCCATTGGTCCGCTAGTTTTAGATTGACAGCTCCTCCTCTAGCCAATCAGTCGAAGAGACGGTGTTGACGTCACTTCGGTGCGACTCACAGCAGGCGATCGTGATTCGTGCAGGTGAAGATGGATAATCGTCAGATGGGCTTTGATAATTTCAGATAACTTTTTGTATATTCACAGGTAGTGAAGTATGCATGTACAGTTTCTTTAAATATAATTATTGGCATTTATAGAGTCTGTTTTGAGCTTATTTAAACTTAGCGGTTAGCGTATTTACCTCAAAGTTTACTTCAGTAATATTACCTTTATTTAAGTAATAATAGTACAGTTTGCATATCAATCCTGCTTCTTTATATGTTTATTTATGAGTTTATGCTGTTATGTGAAGTCATGAGAGATATATTTATTGTAATACGAGACATTAAATGCCGTTATATGAATACTTTTGCTTTTAATGTGCTCATTATACACTCACAGTGGCATTTTTGTGCTGGATTTAAATGCATGTTTATATATTTGTTTTTACATTTATATTGCAAACTTTTTGGCACAATATAACGTGGTCTTATTGCAAAAGGTCCTATAAAACTGTACACTGTACACGTGCCTTCCCGTGTACAGTTTGAAACACATGTAGCCTTTCTACAACCCTGCCTGTCGCCTTAATAATCTTAATATATGTGGAGATAAATAAACCTTTGCACTGAATCTGGCTACTTTGATCCATTTCTGTGTTCTGGCTCTGACCAAGAGACATGCTGGAGATTTTAAACATCTTTAAACCAATCTCCTTATGTCCAATATTTATATATGTCCAATATTTAAAGTATATTATAAATTCACAATTCAGAGATTGTTGGCAGATATATTTAGTTTCATTTTGTGCAGTTTGCTGGATACTTTGGAGCTTAAAGCACCAGTTTATAATTTATGTAAATTTAGCATACAGTTATTTTAACTTGTGTCATTTAACTCGGTTATGCAGTTCATCTATACCTAGCACAGATAATAAACAAAGCTTTTTCTGTATTGTTGAGTTGTATTATTTATTATTTATTTGTATTAATACAAATAATGTAATGCCCGAGTAAACACAATGGGTCTGAAAATAAAACAAAAGCAATTGGTTTGAAAATGCTTTATTTCTCATCAATATTGGGAAATCCCCTACAGTAGTGTTAAACACAAAGCTTCCTTTTATAACATGTTATAACTACTGTACATTTATTCAAAATAAAAACCTGAAGCACCACACTGATATTCAGGCCGTTTGCTATTATTATTTTTTTTTGTCAAGATCGTTCAGATGTACAACTTGGCTGAAGTCTACCAATGGTAATTTCATAAATGTATTTGTCCTAAAAAGCAGACAGCCATCTATGAAAGGTCTGAATGCCTATGATATCGTAATATTTTTAGTTTTATACTGTGTAAGTTTGCACATAACTTAATTATTATCACTTTATCATTATAGTGTACTGTGCATAGAATGTGTAAAGCCAATGTATGTAATTCATTTTAGCCTTAAACTGCAAAGATTCACTCCACTGCCTAAACCTAAACTAGCTAAAAGTATTCGTGTTAAAGGACTTTCATTTACTTGGATGACACATTATCTTAAAGAACTGACAAAGAGTACTCACAACAGACATAAGTGTATTTCTGTCAAACACTAACAATATTTTGTTTAATATTATTTAATTGTCTAATATTTGCCAGCTGACGGTTATCCATCCTCTCCTGCACGACTATGCAGCCGGGAGTCGCACTGGAGTGACGTCAACTTCCTCTTCAACTGATTGGCTAAAGGAGCTGTCAGTCTGCAACTAGCGGACCAATGGTGACGCTTAAGTCCGCCCTGATTTGCATGAAACTCTAACGGCAACTTTTGGAAAAGCAAGCGCAGAGTGTGGAAATAACAGCGAGAGAAAAAACAGCACAAGCATACAAAACAAATAAATATGAGCAGAAAATATTAGAGAGAAGAAATAAAGGAGTAATATAAACAAAGAAAATGCCATGTTGTATGCAATTTGGATAACTTTGCATTCGTTTTTCAGTTTTGTGCATTTTAATTTTAATTCTGTTTAAAGATCAAATTTGCGCTTATTATTTTTTCATTCACGCATATTATTTTTTGATCCGTGACCTCAATACATTAGGCGGGAAATTTATTCCATACCTGGGGCCTCATTTATCAACAGTGCGTAGAAAATGTTCTATATTTGTACCTACGAATGAAATTTAGAATGTGTCTAAGTACAAAAAAATCGGGATTTATCAAACGTGCGCACCGGGTTCGTACGCACATCAGTAAGTAATCCTTGATGATAAATCCCACTTGTTCTTAAGCACCATGCTCGTGCACGTTCATTGTCATTTGCATTCCGAAACGCCTCCAATGAACCATATATGGTGACAACACCTCCCGTTATAAGTCACGTGGTTGTGCTTTTTCCCTCATCGCAATAATGACAAAGAGAGCGAAAAAGAGGAGCTTTACAGACACAGAAATTGAGTTACTGGTGGATGAGGTTAAAAACACATCTGTTTGGTTCACTTAGTACGGGAGGAATGACTAACAAAAGAAAACAAATCTGCATGGGAACATACCAGTGAGTTTAATTCCGTTGGGTATGAGAACACTAGAAATAAAAAAGTGGTTTGACATACAATTATCAGCCAAAAAAAAAAAAAACGCGTCACAGCACACCGACGTGAAATCTGTAGGAGAACAGACAATGACAGAACTTTCCTTGGACAGCCGCATAACCAGCATCATCGGCGCGATCTCTGAAAACGCGCTCCCGGCGGAATGGATGATTTGCCAAGTCTTCCAATAATGCAAGATAAGCCACTGTGTCAAGCATTTGACGGAACTTTCTAATATAGGGTTAGACACTTATTTCATTAATTAACTTCAATACTGATTTGCAGTTACTTTATTAACAGTAATCATTTTTAACACCTGGGGGTGGATAATAAATAGACAAAGTGTTCTTTTAACACTGGGGATGGACGGTCCTGTGTAGTATCGCTATTATACCACTAGATGCTCTGCGTACGCATACTCCGAGGTGTGCGTATATTTACACACATTTCTACGTATAAGTACAATTTGATAAATTCCACACTTTGCGTAAAACTGTTCCTACGCACACTTTACGCACACTTCTGTTCGTACGCACGCTTGACAAATGAGGCCCCTGGAATCTAACGACTATGTATGATACGTACTATTTGGAAATTAGAGACTGTAAGTTGTAAATTTTTATATCTTTTAAATGTGAATTTTGTCAATATCACACTAGTTTACAGATATCCTTAGGCTTACGTTTTTATTTATTCATACTAACATTCAGTTGGGGGGACTTTAATAAACCTATAAACTAGAATGAATCAGCCGATATGACGCTGTCTGCTCTGGCTTGAAAATCAAACAGCCGAATGACTCTCCCACTATTAAAAATGTAGGTTAGTAACGTCGCTTCTAATAATACGCTGCACGACACGTGTCGTGACTGTTTACGCATGGGCAAAGCATGAGTCACGCTGAGACAGGAGCACAGTGGCCGTTTCTCAATCAGAAGGTTGCATCCTCCGGAGATCGAATGTGCAGGCACGTTATTAAGCCTAGTTTATTTCAGTTAACTGACCATTAGATTCGCAACTCATAAGCATTTTACAACAATTTACGACTAACTAAGAACAATAGTCTTTATAATTGTTAAAGGCGCTCTATGAATTTTCCGTTTTTGTCAAACAGCGACCCCTAGATTCGCTAGAGAATACTTGCAACTGTCGTAATTTCCCACCCCCACTCTGTACACCTCCGAAGATAATGACCAGGTAATGTTTCACAATTTCATACAAATATTAGGCTACTGCATAGTCTACTAAACTACTGATGATGATAATAATAAGAAGTTTATTCCAAGTGTAGAGTAGGCCTATAATAATAAAGTAGCCTACAGTGTTTGCTGGCTTATAACGTTTTTACATGATTGCAGCTAAATCACAAGTAAACAGTCTATACCTAGTCTATGTCTACTGTATAATTTCATTTGTGTTTTTATTGTAATGTAAACATTACAAAATGCCACGACAAAGTTAATTGTGTACGTTGCATTATTTCATAACATTGGTCGTTATAATGTCAATGTACATGATTATTGCTATTTATCATAATAGTTTGCAAATTTTGCATGTTTACACTATTTACAACCTCTAGGCTTATTTATGTCCTGATAATTATGTGAGATATTGACAACTGTCATGATAATCGCATACTACAAGCAAGCGCAACAACATACAACATCGACCGCAAACAAGTTTACAAATGAGAGATTTACTTACTAGTCCATCAACAAGATCGCCAGGTCAGCATCCCTGTTGCATCCAGTGCTGTCTTTTAGCTCACGCCAACGAGTAAAAGCCTGACCGAGTGGTTCCTAACGCGGTCAGATTCTCTTTTTCTACTCTCTTCCGAACGCGATTTCTTAACTTTTCCATCGTTGAGCATCACGTCTCAAATTCGCGCATGCAGTTGCTGTTTAAAGGCTTGTTCGACTTCATGCGGCGCTGCAAGAACCGACAGCCGGATGACGTCAAAGTACCGCGAGAATGATCCGAAGTGTAATTTCGTCTCGCTCTCGCGGCACTTTGACGTCATCCGTTTGTCAGTTCTAGCGGCGCCGCACGAAGTCGAACAAGCCTAACGTGTGTGACGTCGTTGCCATAAAGCAAGTTATGATTCTCGCGAGATTTGTCAGGGATGCTCCTCTCAAGCTTGCATTGCTGGTTTTGCTAGCGCCGTCCTCCCTGAGCTTCAACAGGAGGATGATTCGCCCTACTATGACTTTGTTTACCTCCGAAATAACTTTGAAGCTGTTATATTAAGGTAAAATAACTGCATAGTGTGTCTTTAATATTCTACCTGTGCAGCCTACAAATGCGACCTCTGGAGGATGCAGCCTTTGAGAAACGGCCACAGGCAGTGGCCTAGAGTCACGTTTTCCATTTCTGTTTATCAGGCATGGGAAAAGATCAATTAACACATGTCATACATACCATCTCAGTCCTCTATAATACATGAGGAGGCTCGTACCTGCCATATGTCAGCACTTGTTCTTATACCTCCACAGCCACCAACTTCTGCTTAATGATGCAACAGAGTGTACCTCACACTGAGACCTCACTGAAGTCACTGTGTTGTGCTATATGAATCTAGCTTGCTAAATGTAATTGTATTAATCATTGGGTCATGTGTAATAATATTATTACAGGACATTTTTTTCTAGCCTTTCGAGTCTCAGTAGTTTTAATTCAGTTTTACAAGTTGGATGACAAAACATACCATTTTAACAAATTTTCACCATTCAAAAATATCTTATTTAAAAAAAATGTAAAACTATTTTGCTGTAGCGCACAAATTTCTTTAATAAGTATTTCTTTTGTTAATTTGTAGTGAGCTTTTATTTTACAGTAAATGTACAATAGATCTATATAGTCTGTAGGTTTAAGTCTCATAAATATGTTTTATGGTCTCAGGCATGTGGACTGCCAGACAGGAACCGGTGCCACTCCATTATATCTGGCCTGTCAGGAGGGGCATCTACATGTGGTTGAATACCTGGTAAAGGATTGTGGGGCAAACGTCCATTTGCAGGCCAAGGATGGCATGAGTGTTCTGCATGCAGCTGCCCACATGGGACACTATGCCCTTGTGGTCTGGCTTGTAAGTTATAGATGCTTTAGCTAAGATTCACTATATGGCATCATCTAAGAGATTTCTCCCAGGTTATTTAAAGTGCATTTAGGTTCAGTGAATATTCAGCACTGTTGAGTGTATTTGATGAGTGACTCTCTGATCTGGATCTTTAGGCTTCTTTCACAGACCTGGATCTGTCCTGTCAGGACAGGGATGGAGCCACAGCACTGCACTTTGCTGCTAGCGAGGGCCACCATCGTATTGTGGAGCGTCTCTTAATGATGGGAGCGAGTGTCCTGAAAGACCATTGGGGTGGGACCTCGCTACACGATGCAGCAGAGAATGGAGAACTAGAGGTTCTCATCACAAATGATTAAACGGTGTAAGTAGAAATCGAAATGGCTTTGAATGACAGATCTGATCTTTCCTTCCTTAAGTGCTGCCGGGTGCTCCTGAATCATCACATCAGTCCACTGGAGAGAGATTTGGATGGGTTTACTGCAGTTGATCTGGCAGAGTACAACGGCTATCATGACTGTGCCAACTTCCTCCGTGTCAGTGATGCTCATGTAAGATTTTTATGTTTTAGGACTTCTGGCTACATATTTATTTCTATAAATTTTTTTTAAATATGCTTTTCAGCTAAACATTTCTGAGAGTATGTTATATATACAGTATGAGAACTTTTTTATGTTAATATGGTTGGGATAATACTGCATTTCATGCATTGAATGCTGCTGGCTTTACAGTAGGAGCAGCTGACTTTGGTTCAGGGCTCCACCTAGTGATGGCAAACGGTTACTTTCACATTTTGGCAAAAAAAACTTAAAGGTAGAGCAGGCAGTTTTAGAGGGGCTAGCAATAGCAATCGATATTTGAAAGCATAAGATCCCACCCTTAAGAACATTATCCAAAGACACACATGAATGCACCCTGCTTTTAGCTCTTTCTTGATCCAAACGTGTTTTTGTCAGAGCCATTTCTAAACTAAGTACTTATCCTGTGCCATGTGTTGTTGGTTCAGGAAGGTAAGGTAGCTGCTGTTTGCATTCTTAATCATTCTTTCTCGGTCTGCATGACAGCAAATTGCCTGCTTGAGCAAAGTGCACAGAGATATGCAAATACATAGTTTGACAGGAAAGTGGACATCCTATCATTGCATTCAGGTAAACATTTTATTGTCCATCTATCAACCAGCATATCAAAATAAAAAGGCCTATACTAAAGAAGTCCTGTATTATTTAGTAGATTGAGGACTTGACATTCCTAGCAGGTACAATCTATTCACAATGTTGAACTGGTACCCTTAATGTTTAATTTCAGGAATATTTATTTTGTAATGAAATCTGCTTTAGTTGGAAGAACGACTGGTAATATTTTCTTCTGGCATACAATATTTAAAGAATATAGCTGGGCTGAATAACCTAAAAGTGTCATTTTTTCTCCTTAAAGGTAGGGTAACACATTTTGAAAAATGCTAACGGTAGCCGCCTAGCAATGAAATCCCGATCCCACCCTCAAGTCAAATCGCTCTCCAAAGTCACGCCTCTTTCCAAACACATGAACACGCACAGATCAGACGGTCACATCTCATGTCTCATTCACCAGTGAGAAAACTTTGCAGTACAAAGTGAATAACACTTCCAAAATAACCAACATAAACAACTGGTTTACATCAGAATTAGTTTAAGCACACGTTCGATTGTGTAGACGTAGTAACTATATCGTTATGCTAATCCGTAAACGAACACAAATTTCATAAGCAACACAACGTTTCATCAAAGTATAATATCTGAATCCATCTCAATACAAACATATCGCGTACCTACCTTACCAAAATAAACAGTGCAACGACCCTTTCAGACCCTTTGCCTCCTGTAGCTGTTTGCATCTCGCGGTAAAGCAGTAAAGTTACCGATGTTAATTTGGGTTTTTGCTCTTGCTGATCCAGGCAGTTTTTGCTGTTGTTGTTATAAAAGATGCCGAATTCAGCAGAAAAGTTTGGTGTTCTCGCTGCTTACAGACAGGAGGTGAGCGCACGTGAACGCGCCGATGACGTATGGTATCTGCGCGGACTCGCTGTGCGGTGGGAATTCAAATTACGCTTACGTATGAGGGACATAAAAGGAAACGTCCGTTCGGACCGAAATCTATGATTTGTTGAACATTTTTTGGTCCTACGCCTTTCACAGATGACATACATTTTTACAAATACATTTAAACAACTTAACACAGTGATTGCTATCAGGATGTGAGGAGACTTTTAACCAGCATAACTAAAAATGTTTCAGGATCAAATCTGTTACCCTACCTTTAATTTCATTCACATTTCAAATATGAGAGATATAAGCTCATACTGTAAGTCCTGTCAAGAAAGCTGCCCATACCAAAGAAATGGGTATAACATTTAATAGTGCCATAAATTGTCAAACCTTAAAGTGACACTTTTTTTGAAAATATGCTCATTTGTCAGCTCCCCTAGAGTTAAACATTTGATTTTTTAATGTTCTGGAATCCATTCAGCCGAAAATAGTCCTCTGCTATTGAAAGTTACCAAGGGGACTATTTTCAGGTGCTGCGTAATATCATTGTGCCTGTTGCAGCCATGGTACGGCAGCAAAGACCCAGATTATTATGCCAGAACATTAGTTTAGTTCCTAGCCATATCGGCCTAGAAAATCACAACTTTTAATTTTCCATCGGTCTTAGTACACGATGTAACTACAGAAGAGTCAAGTTTTTAAATAGGAAAATTTTAGAAACTCTTTGGTTATTTTTGAGCGTGACGCTAATGGTCTAATCAAATTCTATGGATTATGCTAAGCTATGCTAAAAGTGGTACCGCCAAACCCGGAGATCGGCTGAATGGATTCCACAATGGTAAAAATCAAATGTTTAACTCTAGTGGAGCTGGAAAACATGCATATTAAAAAAAGTAAAGTGTCCCTTTAATACTACCCAAATACTTTAATTCACTAAATAAAATAAAATTCATTCATAAAAATAAAATTCAGTTAAACCTTTGCTGTTGCCCAAATGCTAAATGGCGGTTATGTCATCATTAGTACATAAATAAACTGAACATATGCAAGCATCACCCTTTCATTTGATAGCATAACAGCGATGGACATCAGTATGATTACTATACAGACCTATCACTTACTCTGTGTGAGTTTCAGATCCATGGGGGCGTCATGAGATCCACCTTCTCAGGTGTTACATGGCATTTTGCTACTCATGCAGAGATGTGACTCAGCTTGTATATTGATGTTGTTGTTTACACTTCAGTGTCGTCAGATCCGACAGGTTGCATGGGTCTCTTTGAAGGAAATTGTGGGGAGTTTCATTACAAAAAAATACTGAAAACTTTGTTTAAGGTTTTAAAAAGCGTAATTCATTAATTTAATTCCATTAAATACAACAGTTGTCTCATAAGTGTACTGCAACTTAATGCACTGTACTGTAAGTTGCTGGATAAACGTGTCTGCCAAGTGCATAAATGTAAATAAGTATGCATTGCAAACACAGTTAGTTCTTGACAATAACTGATTGTTGGCTGGAATAATGGTCATCACTGAATCATGACTCCTTTGTAAAACAGTCCACCACCAATTAATCCATGTTTAACTATACAATAGTTGTTTTGTATAATATAGTTACAAGTTAAAGTTGGCCCACAAATAAAAGCTTGAACAACACATAAATTTAAGTCATGTAAAGCCAGTACAGTACACATAGCCTACATGCCTAAATGATCTATGTACTGTAACTGATGTGTGTTGACCCGTGTGCTTCACGGGTGAGGTGCATGTGACCGAGAGGTATAGCATTTATTGAGTGATGCTTGCTTAAAGTTGCGTAACAGCAAGACCATTACGTGAAGATAACATGATAGCTCATCAGGGATTAGACCTGTCATCATGTGCCGGGTCACTATCCAGCCTTGTTGTTTGATCAAGCCTTCTTGTACAACCGAGTTCATTATTTTACCATAAGAATACACCTTAAGAGACATCAGTGGTCAGTGACTGTTAATGTCAGTATTAGTTCAATATTATATACAGGATATATTAAAGCACATGTTTGTTACATGTAAGCCTATAGACACAAATGTTCACCTAATCCCACCCTTTAATTATTAATACTTTACTATGAAGACCTCCTGTCCGAGTGTACTTTTTAGTGAACTGATCCTTACACTTTTGGTCATTGGATGGCTGAAGCACTGATGTGATTGTCAGGAAATTGCAGGGCTGGACTTATCAAACCTGGATGTTATACATGTAAGGAGCTGACTGGAAAAGGTGTGTACTGTTAATTATTTCAGATTATCGTCGCCATTCTTGAATTCTTCTAAATTCATGATTTTAGGAGGACTTTAACCGTAATGTAATAACTATGTAATTCTGAAAAGCAGCAGGTTTGTGTTATCATCTGTACACTGTTAAAAATAGCCTACTAAATAGATATTTTTATACAAAAATAAAGTTGAATTGGCTTAAATTAACTTCTCACTAGTCAAAAAAGTTGTAATTAATTATAATTTTGTTGCAACAAGATATTTTTACAGTGTTGGAAGACGTATGCACCCAATGAGCAAAAGATAATGTAATAGATGAAAGCAGATATACTTAAACAAGCCTTTTTGTTTCAATATAAAATAAATACAGCATCAATTTTCTACATTAAATCAAATGTTACATTTCTAGTAGTCTACTTAATATATTTTTTAGTAATTGCTGTATTGTTTATCCATTTTTTTTTTACTTTTCAACATGTTTGTGCTAGATCTGTTGCTTGCTATCCTAGTCTAGGAATATAGTCAATGCATACTGTACGTACACAGTCAATGCATTTAAAAATATTACTACTATAGTAAATGTGGTCAGATATTGTTCTTAATGTATGTATGTCTAATATCTATGAACACACGTATCATAGTTCAATCTTTCTGCATAGCTTCTAAATTCTGCTGTATGTGCGATTTGTATATTATAACACACACACACACATACAGTATGAGCTTTGAAAGCATAAACAAGGTTCAAAAGTGGCCATATAAGATAATTCAATCACTGCAGTCACAGCTACGGGTCATTTGAACCGTCCTATCAGATGACTGAACTCTATAGACAGTTTCTCTTTGTAAACAAAGTGGGAGGTCTGCTACATTAAACAGTTTGAGGTCCTGTTTCACTTTTCTCATGACTTTGTCCTCTCATTGCAAGCATCTGACAGATCACAGTGTACATTGTGCTTCAAGACTTATGTTTTAGTAACTTACTACTAGTATGAGAGCAATGCCGTTGAAATTCAGAAAAGCAGTTATTGTTTGCTGATTACTTCAACAGTCTGCAGATGGTTGCCCTCCGTCAGATGTCCTTCTCATAGAGGAAGAAAGGACCTTGTTTAGCACAACTGACCCCAACCAGGATATTAAACCACTGTCCACTACTGGGATGGAGAACAACAAGGTGATGATTTTTAATTACAGACTTATTTTATGAAACATACGACGGGACACGCTTATTTTTTGTCACTTTGGTTATTTTGGTGATCCTAGCAGCCGGTGAATGAGGTGCCTCCCCAACCACGCCTCGCTCCACCAGTCCTGGATCCCACATCTGTGTCACCGGTTAACGGGACCATTCAGCACATGCAAGTGGCCTCTAAAGGTTAGGAGGAACAGCCTTGTAACACAAATGTCTTATACTGTAGCTCTCCGATTGCCAAGTAGGTCCACGTCTATCAAATTGCAAAGGGAGTGCATAAAGGTAAAGTTAACGCATGTTTTCTGTTGTCGTTCATACTGTACAGTTGTGACCTCATTCAATATGGAGAAACATGTTGAGGACATGCAGGTAGTTCTGCCCCACAAATCCATGAGATCGCTGAGACGAGCAGGGATCACGGCGGTCTTCACTGGACAAGCAGTAAATGTATGTTCCACCCTCCTTATAAGTTCATGTTTATCCAAAGTAAATGTTTGTATAATGAGTAAAGCAGTAATTTTACCTGTAAGGGACATTCCACTTTTTTTGAAAATATGCTCATTTTCCAGCTCCCCTAGAGTAAAACATTTGATTCTTACCATTTTGGAATCCATTCAGCTGATCTCTGGGTCTGGCGCTAGCACTTTTAGCACAGCTTCATAATCCATTGAATCTGATAAGACCATTAGCATCGCGCTAAAAAAAATAACCAAAGTTGCGATTTTCTAGGCAGATATGGCAAGGAACTATACTCTTATTCTGGTGTAATAATCAAGGACTTTGCTGCTGTAACATGGCTGCAGCAGGCGTAGTGATATTACGCACTGCCCAAAAATAGTCCCCTGCTATTGAAAGTTACCAAGGAAACTATTTTCGGTCAGTGCGTAATAGCACTTTTAAAACATGAAGAGTCAAGTTTTAAATAGGAAAAACATCGAAACTCTTTGGTTATTTTTTAGCGTGATGCTAATGGTCTAATCAGATTCAATGGATTGTGCTAAGCTATGCTAAAAGTGCTAGCGTCAGGCCCGGGGATCAGCTGAATGGATTCCAAAACGGTAAGAATCAAATGTTTAACTCTAGGAGAGCTGGAAAATGAGCATATTTTCAAAAAAGTGCAATGTCCCTTTAATGTATACAGCTATAATAGCAATTAACAATGGCATTTCTTTGTAATTGAGATGATAGAGATAACATTAGTGCTGGCAAATTTTAATATGTTTGTATGAATCGGTTTACAGAAAGAAGACAATGGCGTTCAGCTTTCAGAATTAGAGGAAAACCTTGCTGACTTTGATTCTCTGATCCCTACACAAGATGAATATGGGAAGCCCATTGCTGAGTGGAAGAGGCAGGTTATGGTGCGCAAGCTTCAAGCTCGACTGCAAAATGAAAAGGACCACAGCCAAAAAGTAAAATATTGATATTAAATTCTGTCACATGTATAGCATGTTTATGCAAATATTAAATATGATTGCGATGGTTTCCTCACACAGGATGACAGTAACAATCATGTGGAAATGGATGGTTGGAGGTATTCCCCAGTCAACAATGTAATTTTAGGCCCCTTTGGAGAGTTACTTACTGAGGATGACTTGGTCTTCTTGGAGGGGCAGATTGAAAACATCTCCCTTCAAAAACGCTGCCAGGCCTATGAAGTAGAGCTTGTGCGCCTGACAGAGGAACTCAAGTCCGTCCTTCCTGCTCCTATTGTTAATATCAGCATAGATACCGAGTGCCACCAGCAACCGAATGTGGGGGAATCTCTGCCTCTTCATGTGTGGTACAGTCGGATCTCAAATATTGTGAAGAGCATGTCTCTATTGCTGTCCAACCTCATAGAAACAAAAGGAGAAGATGGCATCTCTAAGATGCCAAACACAGATCCTGCATCAGTCTTCACACACCAGCCAGAAAGGCAAAGTCCTACCAGAGGAAGAAGGCAGAAGATTGAACTAGAAATCCAACAATCAGGAGTTTCTGTGAGAAATCTAAGATCAAACTTTGAAAGTCAGCTTGGTAACATTTATCCATTTTCTGGGCTTTTAAGCAATGGAGCTCATCCAGACATAATGCAACAAAAACTGCCTTCATTGACAGATCGTAGGGAGCAGTCTGCGGGAACAATCCAAAACACAGACATAAATCAGACTAAGGACAAGGGTGTAACATGCAAACAAGCGCCTTCAACAGAAGTGAAGGAGACCACCTGCTTGCGAAAGGAGCGCATTGTTGTGCTATTTTTGAGCCATTGGAAAAAGTCTGCATATGCAATATCAATGAGAGCCAAAACGAAACAAGATCTTGGCACTCAGGGGTCTATAGAGAGCTATTTGACAGGTGAAGCAGTAATAACTCCAGTGTCTAAGCCAGAGACTAGATCATTGTATCATCTTTACAGGCAAAGAACTGCAATTGACAAGATGATTGGCAATTGGAAACGTATCACCTCGGGTGTCCCTTCACGACAGATCCGAAACCTACAAAGAAAGCGTGTAACCTTCTCACCAGAGCAGTTTCTTCCTCGTGTTGACGGTGCTCCTGTTGCGTATGACACGCTGACCCTTGACCTCTTCATGCTTGGTTACTTCCACATCCTCGAGCAGGACCTCTCCGCTGAGGAACGAAAAATGAGGCACCTGCTATGCTTTGAGGTTTTCGACCACGTTGGGAATTTTCCTTGGGAGACGGTCCGAGAGTTTCACCAGGCTGTCCTCAAGGACATTGAGGCTGGGAGACGTGAGTGGAAAGATGGTTTCGAGGACATCAAAACACAATACTTTGGTAAAAGAGAAAATGGGACTTTCTGTGCAGAGGTTAAAGTTGTGCCGAAGGTCATAAGTGAAAATCCCATACCAGAGTATGGAGGACATTGCAGCAGAAATGAGAGCAACGAATTCTCACAGTTTGGTAATGAGGAAATTTGTAAATATATTGATCGTAGTTTTACCTTTTGGAAAGAAAAGGAAGCAGAGTTGTTTGATTTTTAGGTTCGTGAATTTTATGATGATAAAGACGATGAGCTGTATACACTTTTTGAGGACAAAACTTTTGAGATGAAATCATCTGTCTTTCCACAGAATTGCGTAGATCTGCAGGGGACTTATTGTTAGCTTGTTTGAATCTTTGTAATACAGCATCTGGTAAAACCACACCACACCACAATTAGATATCAGTACAAGGCTATACGTAAATGTCCTACAACCATGTGCATTCTTCAGATTTTCATGTGTGCTTATTTCCCGTTTTTTAAATAAACTTCGCTTTTGATTGAACAGTGCTGTTTTACTGGATTGGTCTTTTGGGTTACAGAAAATGAATCACTTCTGTCTCCTTATAACTTGTTGAATTTTCTTGCATAAGAAGAGACAGAACTCCGACCTAAAGTACACTGTATTAATATGCATGAATGACAGTGGGGGAAATGCGTGTATGCTCAACCCTGAGGAACTGATGAAACATGCATAAGCTAGAGAGCCACGCTCATTATATCACAGTGGTGCTGAACAAAATGGGCGGAATGCTGAACAAACACCTTAGGCTTAAAACATTTACTGTATACAGACAACACGAATTTAGCTTAGGTTCGCTACCATGCATGCTATGGTTAACTCCACAAAGTGACTCCTACTGTATACGTATAGCACTAAACCGATGCTTGTAAACAACATTATTTATTTGTTATTATTAAATTGAATTCATGTTTATTTTGAATTACAATGTAGCATTGTTTCAAAGCTGCTTCAAATAAAGAATTAACAGAAAATAGTATACTTATTTAATATATAGCATGCATGTATACAGAAAACATGGGATTATTTATAATTTTATTGCCTTCAAAGATTGTTATTTATTAAAATTGTGTACTTTTTCTAAAACTGGAAATTTAGTTGATTAGAATGATAATTAACAGGCATTATATTGAATCAGACATGTATTTACAGTTTGCAGTATATGGTAATGGCCCTTAAAATTAGAGAATTATTTAATAACAGGAGTGTAACATACATAGAGAAATAGCAATACTACCATGACCAGGAATGCAACATGCATAGAGAATTTGTATTAATACCATAAATTACACTTTAGCATTACATACAGAAAAAATGACTTTAAGACTGTAGTTGAATTTACATATGTATCATAAATATAACATGACACAGAAGAAGCAGCTTACCAATATATAACATAAATTAGAGTTTCCAGGACACATTAATATTCTCCACCTTTTTTTTCAAAGTGTCCTTTATTAGAGTTATTGTCTAATAAAAAAAAAACATAAAATTAAACAAAGCTTAAGTGCTGTTTTGCATTGCTGCAAGAGATAAGAAACAAAAAACAGTATACAGGAAGGAAGAAAACTTTAAAAAGCATATTTTGCAGCATTAAAAGCATTATAACATAAGGGTCAAATGTACATCGCACTGTTTATATACACCACTCTTTATATATTATTTACACTATTACCCTAGAAAGCCTGATTCTAAATGCATTCGTTAAAACAAGTACATGCATTAGAAAAAAAAGATGCCCCATACGAACGGATGCATGGCCTGCGGTTTTAATGAGAGAGAGAGAGAGAGAGAGAGAGAGAGAGAGAGAGAGAGAGAGAGAGAGAGAGAGAGAGAGAGAGAGAGAGAGAGAGAGAGAGAGAGAGAGAGAGAGAGAGAGAGAGAGAGAGAGAGAGAGCTCACGGGCGACGTTTCCGTAAACACACAGTGATATCAGACGGGCGTATCGTCTGCTCTGCGCATGCGCACTGGAATGTGGACTTGACATCGCGGAGCAGTACTGCAATCCATCGATTCGGGACCGAAGATTATCCATTTGCCTTCTCGGAAGACTGGTGGCACCTGTACATATTAGTCCATTACAACTGTGTAACAAAAGCGATCATGTCAATGGGAAGTGACTTTGGGAACCCTTTACGGAAATTCAAACTTGTTTTTTTAGGGGAGCAAAGCGGTGAGTATTTGGCTTTGCCACGATTGGGTTTAGACGAACCCATTAACCTCACATCACATGCATGTAGTGCATTAAATCCAGTGTTAGCTTTTAATTTCCCTTCTCCGTTGTGGTATTATTTCAAAGGTGTTATCTTTTCATCGATTTCCTGTCAGGAACCTGACGGTTGCGTGTGTTATTTTTGATTAGTCATGAAAATGTATAGCTATGCAGCGTCATTAGACAACATTACAACTGAAATGCATCCGTAAACATGACGTTTATCGCAATGGCTATATTAAAACTCAGATGACATATGTTTGGTTCTTAGTTGCGTTTTGGGTCGAAGGCTAACGTTATAGATGTGGTCATATTATTGATCGCTTTCATTCTAGCGCAGTATAAATAGCCCAAATGCGATTTATGATTCAAATTAATCGAAAGAAACACATATAGGTGTTTGTTTTTATATATTCTCCTTCAAAAATCTACTGGTTTAATGCATGTCATGACTCAGAAAGGCGCAGAGGCTTTGCATTTCCCGTGTGTCTACTAGAGACACACCCAGGTTGGCAGTCAGTGTCTGTGGGATCTCTCAGCACAGAAAAAATAAATCATAACCCATGCATCATTTCACGAGTTGTCGTGATCTAAAAGAGCAGCCTGGGTATTGTGTCTAGATATCGTGGTTTATTAATTTGCCTGGATGAGTTTTTCTTAACAGTGTCGGTGTTTGTGATCACGTCTGTCATTTGATGACTGTACATGCAAGCATTAAAAATAGAGATGGTAACATTAATATGATGTCACGGGAAAGTTCACGTTTATGAAATATTATATTTTTTGCATTTTGATCATATAAACGTGTCTATATCTTCATTATTTGCTGTTAGTATTGAGAAATGGACAGCTAGTTAAATACAGGAGGGCCTATATTATTAAAGAGTGTATAAAATAGGGCGGTTTCCCAGATAGGGTTAAGGTAAAGCCACGACTAGGCCATTGGTTAAATTGGTACATTTAAATACCAGTAAACATTATTACCGATGTGCATTTTTAGACCAAACAATGTCACTGATATGGTCCAAGCTGTTTTCAGTTAAGATAAACATGCATTTTATTCTGGGACTACTACAGTAGAAACCACCCCAATAGGTTTGTACAGGAAACCACCTCAATATGTTTTAATCACAAATATTAATAGAAAATGAAATTTAGGCCAATTATTAGGAAAATTATTAAATTATCCAGGGTTTTATTGGATGTTTGGACATTTGCTTTTGCTGTCCATGGTCCTGAACATCTCTGTTGGTGAGACTGAGTTGTTGTTTAAAGACCCCTTCATCCTGGTGCTGAAGCTATAGATGAATAGAGTCATTATTCCCTCTGATTCTATGAGCTCTAAGATACAGTAACTATAGGCATTGTGTTGGGTGAAGATTTTGGCATCTCTGCCTAGCCTGACAAACAGGCCTGACCTGACGGATGTGAAAGGAGCAGCGCTCTAGTGTATGAAATGTGGTTGAGGAATTTGCTTGTCACAATAGCTTCATGCACTGCTGCATTTTTGAGTATGTCCCTAAGTATGCATGCTTTTTAACTCTAAATGATAGTGATGTCAAAATGGCATTCCACATGTAATCCCTCAGGATCTATAATGATATTATAATTTAAAGGATGGAGGCATTTGAATCTTTAACTTTGGCTTGCGTTGCAGTAAAATAGTGTAATTTAATTACAAAAAAAATTGTGACCAACAGTGCTGTGAGGATGCTTATGACAAGTTGAGTCATTAATAACCCCACCATATGTGATTTATTGTGTGACGTGTAGATCAAAATCTGAAATATATTTTTGTTCATTTTACAGTTGGAAAAACATCGCTAATAACAAGGTTCATGTATGACAGTTTTGACAACACTTATCAGGTATACTAGGACTTAATCAAGACATTTATTTTATTTTTAAATATGCTATATTGGCTCACATTGCATTTTGATATTTTTATCATTGCAGGCAACAATCGGAATTGACTTTTTATCAAAAACCATGTATCTGGAAGACCGAACTGTAAGAAGCTTTATTAACCCAATTATTAAATTGATGCAGTGATTTAAATGTATCATTTTTGCTAAAAACGTATTTCATGTCCTTTTGGCAGGTGAGGTTACAGCTGTGGGACACTGCGGGGCAGGAGCGTTTCAGGAGTCTCATTCCGAGCTACATAAGAGACTCCACAGTGGCTGTGGTGGTGTATGATATAACAAGTGAGCCACAGACACACATTCATTCATGCATAAGACCAATATCAAATATTTGATATATGCATTTAATCCATACCAGTCCAGAATTAAACGTTTTCTCTTTATCTACAGATATCAATTCATTTCAGCTAACCTCCAAATGGATTGATGATGTCAGAACAGAGAGGGGAAGTGATGTCATCATCATGCTAGTGGGCAATAAAACAGATCTAGAGGAGAAAAGGCGAGTCATTTAAATGTCATTTGAAAGTCATTTTTGTACTCTAGATTGTCTATTAGTGCATGGTGCTAACAACAGTCATGGGTTTGATTCTCAGAGAACGCACACAGTGACAAATTATTATTATTTTTTTTTTTTAAAGCTTTCTACGTAAAATTATCCTACATAATGTAATGAACATTCTGTGAAAATATAACATTGATATATTTATCTGAGTAAGGTCATGTCTACGATTGAAATCAATGTGAAATAAATTAGTAAAGTCAAACTTTGATGCTCTTAATCTCGTAATTAGACTTTAGCTTTTCAAAGGCAGGGCTCACAAATGTTTAGCTTAATTTTTAATGTTTTAAAATGTTTGTAAAAATTGTATAAAGCATTTGCTAAGTGATTTTATGTCATTAATATTGTCATTATTTCCAGTAAATTGTCTATAGGGTGTAGTATTCTCTTTGAAATACATCATGCATTATGATGGTATTTGCTCTAACAGGCAAATCACTATAGAAGAGGGGGAACAGAGAGCTAAGGAGTTGAATGTGATGTTCATTGAGACCAGTGCAAAAACCGGCAGTAACGTTAAACAGGTGAGTCTAACAGCACTGCGTCATCTGGTCAATGGCAAATGGGCTTGATCGAAAGCAGTAATGTAATTGAGCTCATGGCCTGTAACATGACACATGCGAAGCTCTCAAAAGATTTGATTTTGCCACTGAGTTGGTGCCTATGGGGCTTTAGCTGTACTAATCTGTAATGAAAAAAAATCTCGGTCTAATTCCATTTGCCTTCTGTTTGGTTTAGTTGTTCCGGCGAGTGGCTGCTGCATTGCCTGGAATGGAGAACTTGGATGATAATAACAAAGAAGGAAGTATCCTTTATTACATGCTACATGAATATTAAAGGTGTGTCTGTGTTATGCTTAATTACTTTCTTATATTCAGACTTCATAGTTACTAAGCTAACTACTAGAAATTAGGATGATTATAATTTTTTACTTTCACATAAAAACAAAACCAGTTATTTTAGTTGGGATCATATGAGGAGTTCAGATTGCAAAACCCTCTAAGTGTGTCTGATGTTTATTTCTTAACATTTTATCAGGCTCTTCTGTTTACGTTCAGTAATTTCACTTTAATGGCAATTAAAGGTTATTAGTCAGTAATTGAAATGCCTTATTTTTAAAATTGTCACTTTAGTCATTTTTTGATATTTAACAAATTTTGTGTTTGTCTTGTGTATGCAATTTCTAAAAAAAATCCACTTTTTTTGGAAAAGACAGTAAAGAGTTGCAAAGTCACTAAAGATGCTACTGGGTGATTCTCACGAAATCTAGACTTAAAAGGTGTTTTTTTGCACATTTAAGATTAAAGGCTGAACTTGCTATGACCATTATTTTTAGAGGATTTTAAAAACATTTCCTATAGAATTGTTTAATTTTTTTAGATTATCATTATAAATAATGATCATTACCGCAACATGATATTACATTAAATATATGCATTTACAAACTCATGTTTCGGTAATGAGAACTAAAAAGTTGTCTAGGTACTATGACAAACAAAATTTCAACTTTTATCTGAAGAGAAAAAATAAGAACTGCTTACCTGGTAGCCATCTTGAGTGTCACAGTCAATCATATACCTTCCAACTATTTTTTTTTAAAAGTTAGTTCCTTGAGGGCTTAAACAATGATTACAAATTGTTGCGGAGGATGAGAAAATTGGCCTTGGACACATTTATATTCCTTATTATTGTCTCTACATTTACCAATGATCACCCAATACCACGTTTTTTTACTGTAAATGTTTATAGTATAACATGCACTGAAGCGTTTTATTTTTTAGATTTTTTAATTATAAATTTTTCCTTGTCAAAGAACCAAAATCCAGTCACCAAATCCAGACATTGCGGTAATGAAAAATAGTGCATGAAGAGATGTTTGTAACTGTATGCTTCTTATTTTGATACTCTTACTTTGCATTTACTTTTTTTATCAAAATGTTTCATGACACCTCATAAGTCTAATTTTGCGAGAATCACCCAACTAGACACATTGCAAATGATGAAAGTCAGAATGTAAAAAATGAACTGAATTACACTCTAGGGGGCGCTGTGATCCATGTCACTGCCACATATTGGTTGTATTCAGGTCCAAGCACTCATAAGGCATTTTGTATGCCATCATTCATCCAATTCATTTTCTGTGCACTTAAAGGACTTTGCTAAAAAATTACAAAGTATTTCTAACTGGCCTGATTAAGCGGAATTGAAGCGAATGTATTTATCGTACATATATTATGTGCCAAGAGCATTCGGTTAATATAATTGTATCATTTTTGACGGAGGTGTCGTTTGGCGTTTTTTGCATCTGAGCTCCTCTGTTTATTGCTGTAGTCAATGATTGCAACTAGTAACTCAAATTAATATAAAACAAAACTATGGGACAGTTTCCTGGACAGGGATTAGCTTAAACCAGGACTAGGCCTTAGTTTAATACAGAAATATAACTAGTTTTAAATAAAAATGCTTTGCTAAAAAAGTTTCAGTTTGGACAGCTCTTACATTTATTTTAGTCTAGGACTAGTCTGATCCCTTTTCGGGAAACTGCCCTGAATGTAATAAAGTGTAATACATTTAGGGGACAAATGTGTTCCCAGATATGGTTTAGATGAATCTAGGACTGGGCACATTTAAGTAGTTTTTACAAACATACCTTAAACCATGCATTTTAGTCTGGAACTAGGATAAGCACTGTGCGGGAATTATCACTATTGTTAAGCTGTGCATTACAAAGCAAATCAAAATTTCCTTGACGCATTACCTCTCTCAGTGATCGATATTAAGCTGGACAAACAACCAGATCCTCCAGCCACTGAAAGTGGGTGTTCCTGTTAGTAAAAAGCAGTATGGACCTTCATTTAACACCACACGCTTGTTCTGTTGCTTCCTATGGGTCCACGTCCAGTTGAATTTTATGATCGGATATAGGCTTTTTACATCTATCTGAATGGGTCTAAAACTATACTCTTCAGTCGCAAGAAAAAATCAACACTGTCAGTTCGATTGCCAAAATATTATCATAGGTAATTCAAAGTGACTAGCTAACAGATTCATATAAGACAGGAAGTGGCATGTGTACCATTTTTGGACAAAAACATTCAGAGTGAATTATCGGTTGTTATGTTTTGTATTTTTGTACATTACAAAAGCACTAAACGATGCCTTCACAAAACCAAGAAGACGAATTAAGACGGATGTCAGATTAACTTTCATTCGACTATAGCATGCATGTAAAACAACTTTTAGAATCTGTTATGTCCTTTGGTCCGTACACATCAGTAGTAAAGAAATTAATGAAAAAAGAAAAAAGAGCGAGATCCTGTTCAAAGTCTCAGTGTGTGTATACCGTACATCCTACATGCTAATCCAGCGGCAGGCCTCAGTGAGAGGTGTGCGTACTCTGGCTAACCTTTAAAGTGCGGTGGCACAGTTGCAAAGAACCAACGGATTTTTCGGCTAGCTTCATGTATACACTTTAGATCCGCCAGGCGGTACTGTATTGTATATAGTATTTATATTATTGTGAACATCCATCATTTAGACTGTGGTTTATGTTCACCTGTATAAATGTTTTTTTTTTTTATATTAAAAGGGCTTCACTTTTATTTTCTTCATCTCACCTGTAGCCATACACTGCTAGTGAAGTATTACATATGATTTGGGCATTTTGTTTTGCCTTTTACTGTTTTACAGATCTGCAGGGTCATATGATTTTAAAAAGATTATATCTGAAGGCATATTTATTATTCACTGTTAAAAGAAGGACATTTTCCGGTTGATTACTGTATATCTATGTTTTTTGTTATATATATTTTTTTGTTTGTTTGTTTGTTTTGCTGCCACCTGAAAATCAGATAAAGAGATAAAGTGTCATTCGCTCGGTTGAGGTAGAGAAGATGAATTTGAGGTGAGCCTTAGAAACAACTGGATTGTCATTTCAAATACATGTACGTCTGACAAGGAAATGTATTGTTTTCCATATCTTAAAGTGGTAAAACAGGCAAATGATTGTCATATTACTCATTTCTGGCAAGAGATGATGAAGAACAGATGTTGAAATTCATAATGTTAGCTGGAGGTGAACACTGTTTTTCTGTAATGTCTTTAGCTATTTTTAAAACTGGGAGAGAATGTACGACAATGCTCGCAATTGACTCACAACGTTCAGGTTATTGCAACAGCTAAAGAAATGTGAGTTTTCTGAATGTGTAAAAAAATTATTTTATGTTTTTATTTTATTTTGTATTTTAAATTGTTTACATAAATGCACTGGTTAACACCACTGACTGTAAAGAGATTATTGGAATAATTTAGGCTATATTTAACATTTAAAATATATTTAATTTTAATATGACTTCTGGTGCCAATAATTTATTAATTTGAACCGAAATGGGCATTTTTGTTGGACGCGAGGAATTACTGTGACTGATTTGTTGGAATTTACAGTTAGCTTTGCTTGGATAACTACAGTACAGGTGATTATTGAATGGGCCGGCTTTGGGGTGGGGTTAAGGAGTTTTGCATTGCACACAGCGTATGTCATCTTTCACATTTCATATCTATCGATCCTCCATTTCCTCTGGGTTTCTTTTTCATCTTTCACATTTGTTCACTAGTTGTGCCTTCTGTTGTTGTAACCTCACAATAAAAAGCTTTCACTGTATGGCTACCTAAGGACATGTTATAGACCGAGGAGGGATGGTTATTGACAGGTTGGCCAGGCAATTGACAGATTCCAGTTCTGTGATTAAATACACCTGGTCAAGCCAATATAACAATAACATTCAAGGATTTAGAGCTGAGGATTTAGAGCTGAATCTGTCAAAATTGTTGCCATATGATTGTGTAAAGCTGTGTAGTTGGCTCTTTATTCACTCTGTAAGGACATTTATGAGCATGACATCTGTCTGAGAAAATCAATAAAATCCATGTCTTAATACCATACCGTCTACTCTTACGTTTTATGATGTTTCCTATTCTCTCAATAACAAAGTGTGCTTTCTTATTCAAGCAGAAATAGGGAGACATTTCTGGTTCTGAAAATGTGTTATAAAAAAATTAAAATGATTTTGCAAAACGATGGATTCTGTTTCCCACACACAACTACAATGATACATTAGTTACTGAAGCACATGAGGTGAAACTATAATGATGCACAGAAACTGGGATTCCCCTTAAGTTCAGTCCTCAAGAGAGACAGGTGAGCAAAGGTAGATGGCTCACATGATCGAAATCGTTTCTCGGCCAACTGTGGACTTTCCAATCCATACCAGACACATGAATCTACATAAGGAACAGGTATTTTTATCCAGCACACAGTATTTGAGTTAGTGCTTTAACTGTTTTTTTATATATATATAGAAAATCAGTGTGGCCATTAAGGGTTGTATTATCAAAGGTCATATGAACTGATGGCCCCTAGAGGAACAATTTGTCCATCGGTCATACAGTACATCAGTCATGCTAATCACAGACAGCCATCAAACCAAATAAAAGGAAAGCAACTGTAGACGATTACAGGTTTCTTTTTAGATCTCATCACCAGCATACATTGTAAGTACATTTAGCTTATCTATGTATAGCTTCCTAAACGGGTAGATTTATAATGCTCTCTCTAAATGTTAAATTATGCTTACTATGTATTTTACATTTATAGCCTGTTAAAGTAAAAAAAAAACATTTTAAATGAATATAAAAATGTTGTGCTTAGGTCCAAATTTAGCTGTGATTTTAATACAGCTTTAGGGGTCAATACTCCTTGTATACAACTGCTTAAGGATGTCAAGGGTGGAAGGTTATGGAGAGTCTGACCTGCGCTTCCAGCTACGAGCATATAGGACCGAGATCGCCATGGCAATCCATGACCCCTTCCCACTGCTGTATGGACTGGCCGATCACAACATCATCACTGAACAGAACCTGAAGGTAAACACATTTTATGTATTTTTACATAAAATCACTATAACAATGATGAAGGATGTGTGCATGTTCCATGATTTCAAAGGGTTTAAAATAGAAAACGTGGGACAAAAGTCATATGGGTTTAAAATAGCACAGGCTGAATAAACAATGACAAATTTTGAATTTTTGACTCACAAACATTTTTTGGTGGGGGTTTTTAAAGGGATATTTCACCCCAAAAAATGATTTTTCATTTTCTCACTCTCATGTTGTCACAACCCTCTATTAATTTCTTTGTTTTGATGAATACGAATGAAGCTATTTTGAGGAATTTTTGTAACCAACCATTCATGAGCCCCATTCATTTAGATAGTAGGAAAGAAAAAAAACAATAGTATGGAAGTGAATGGGGCTCACGAATGGTTAGAAACAAACATTCCTCAAAATATCTTCATTCGTATTTATCAGAACAAAGAAATTTATATTGTTATAAATGATGATAGAATTATATTTTTGGGTGAACTATCCCTTTAAAGCTCACATAACACACGCTGTTTCTACATTTCTGATGTTAATCTGGAGTACATATAGAGTAGTATTACATCCTTTATATCTCTGAAGAGTCTTTAGTTTAATCAGATTTATAAAAGAAAGATTAGCTTTACCGAATCTTTCCGATAACATACGAAAAAATGAAGAAGGAGGAGTTACTAGGGCGGGAGGAGCGAGTACGAGTCATGCAACACTATACAACACTGTTTAACTTATGATTCACTACATGTTTGTGTCATTTATATAATATGCACGCGCCTATTTCCAACATAAGAAGTCTTACTTACCGCATGCAACTCATGACCCGGTTGGGACTTTTCAATGAAATCCAGTGCATCAAACACACACGCAAAACTCCGCTGCAACCCCGGATAATAAACTATTGTTTCCATAAGGATGGCTTTCTTCTCCTAACACTTCTTCTTTCATGCCATTGTTGAGTTTTGAATTTAAACAAAGCTGTGTCGCGTGATAAGATGTTTGTAAGTTCTAGCGTCTCCCGCTGATAGACGGGTGGGCAGGGTTTTCTGGGGGAAGTGCCCATATAAAGAAGTGATACGTATAGAAAACCCCTGAAATGTCAGCTGGACCCGTAATCGAGAAAAAACTTTCCGAAACTTGTTGGAACCCTGGCGAATTGCATTTGGCACAGAAATACTCTGTAACACGCCCAACTGCTTTTTTGACACTTTGCCTACGGTTAACATGAGGAAACAACTCTATAACTGTGTTAATAAGTCAGAATGCTTGAAATACCATTGAACCACCCCTTTAATGTTTTCCACATAAAATCATCCTACATAATTTTAAGAACATTCTGTAAAAAATAATATCTTTAGTATTGACTGAGAAAGAACAGGCCAAAGTTTGAAATTAACGTGAAATCAGTGACTGAAATCAAACTTTGATGCTCCTATCTTACAATTAGATTATGAAACTTTAGCCTGGATTTCCTAGACAGGATCACATTTTTAAATGAACTAATCCCTTTAAGGAGACTTTAGAGCGAAAGAAAAAAGATGGGATCCACAAAGCTGTCTACTCCCTCCTAACCCTACTACTGGATCAGGATACTGCCGTCCATCAGGCCTTCTGGAATAATCTTTGTAAGGAGTACAACAAGGAGAGCTACCCAAAATTGGAAACCCTGTTTATCAACCTCCCCAAAGGTACATTTATACAGCTACAGAGGTCAGGCAAACATCAAGGTGTCCTGGAGGATAATCACAGTCTGTGATGGTAATCTGATTTGGCAGGACTGAGGCAGATGGTCAGGCACACAAGTAACCCCAGGCTTGAGCTGCAGGTTCGAAGCCAAATGGGCAAGAAGAGAGGGGCGGCGGAAAAACAACTTTCCCATCGTTCTCATCACTACACCAGGAGGGCATTACCTTCCAGCTCAGGTTTGACCACAGTCATAATTCACTTCATAATGATGTAAACAGGATCTTTTCGACAACAAATCAACAACTGACCTTGCACAACATTTGTGTTTATAACATAAGTATTATTTTTACATTATTATCATAATTAAATAACGACTATGCTTTCAGTTTTATCACAAACTAGACTTAACAGGTCTAATATTTACATGGGTCAACTGTTTCAGGAGGCAAAGGGAAGCCTATGAGGAAGACGGACAGTGCACTTTCTCAGGTCTCGGTGGGAAACGGTAATCACAAGTTTGTGTAAAACGTGTAGTAAGGTGACTGTGTATTGTATTAGAGATTACATGTGCTGTTTGGGTTGTAGGAGTCCAGGCTGTCTCTACCTCACTCCAGCGGGCTGTGACGGTGTCTGCCAGCGACCGGCCCACTGGATGCGGGACAGTAGAGGGAATTTTAATACAGAAAGTCATTGAGTCTGGTGAGCTCAGCACACTAATACAGCACTGACAGACTGTGATAAACGTCTGTACTTAGCTAATGCTTCAGAGTTTGTTGATAGCGTAACCTTGCAGTGTAAACACTTTAGCTGTTCACTTTGGCAGCAAATATGTCACAGCTGCTTTCTTCTGCAGGGGGTGCCAAAAAATGCATCAAGGTTGGAGGAGAGTTCTACTCTTCTGGCAAACTAGAGGAGACAGCTGGGCACAAGACGCAGACTGCACAAAACTTTACTCACCAGCAGGGGGAGCCAAGCACCAGAGCTATGAATGTAGGTGGCCAGCAGGGTATTTGGATGAATTTTGTGAAACCTGATAACAATATCATTATGTGACCCTCTCCAGGCTAAAGTCCAGGCTAAAGCTAATATTTCAAACCAACATCAAAATAATAAAAATATCAGTTTGTTTAAAGAAAGTCAAAGTCATTTTGTAACATTTTCTTACGAACAGTCCCGTTTTCTTACAGAAATGTAAAAATGCTAATCTTTCTTTTTTTGATTTGAGGCGAAATATGAGCTAGACCTGTTTTTGTGATTATCAGAAAAACAAACAATATTACAATATAATATTTTCAGGTGGAGCATAATGATGATGAATGTGCAGTGTGTAAAGATGGTGGCGAGCTCATCTGCTGTGACGGCTGTCCTCGTGCCTTTCACCTTACCTGCCTGGTCCCGCCCCTCACCTCCATACCAAGGTACAAAGCAGTCATGTGACCCATGATGATCCCTACTTTAATCCTGTGACTTCACTCTTTATTTTATATTTTGAATATTGTTATTTAAATAAGTATTTACTGTAAACAGCACAATAGTTAACAAATATAGAAATATGACACTATAACAATTTGTAAAATAGATTTCAATGTGGTCTCAGACTATAAGAATCTTAAAGGGGACATATCATTAAAATCTGACTTTTCCATGTTTAAGTGTTATAATTGGGTCCTCAGTGCTTCTATCAACCTAGAAAATGTGAAAAGAACAACCCAGTAACTTTTTTTGTAAACCATTCTCTGCAAGCATGTGAAAAATAGGTCATCGAAATTTGGCTCCCCTTGTGATGTCAGAAGAGGATAATACCGCCCCTTAATCTGCACTATCCAACTACTGCACTGCCATTTAGTACAGAAATCAGCTCGTTTGCATTTAAAGGACACACCCAAAACGGCACATTTTTGCTCACACCTACAACGTGGCAATTTTAACATGCTATAATAAATTATCTATATGATATATAGAGCTAAAACTTCACATACGATACTCTGGGACACCAAAGATTTATTTCATATCTTAAAAAAGTCTTGTGAAATTTCCCCTTTAAGGCCCAAAGGGATGACATATTTTTGTAGGCCAACCCAGGAAGTTAGCAGGACACTGGTTCCCTCACTAAAAAAGCCCTTTTAGACTTCTGGATTATCACAAAAAATAAGCTCTGTGTTTAACAAATTTTATGTGTTCATCTGTAAAATGATCTTGTTGGATAGTGTCATAAACCTTTGTTAAACACAGAGCTTATTTTTTTCCAGACAGCAGACGACTCTGGGCCAGACAGCAGATGACTCCGGATTTAGGCAGGTGATTTTCAGTTCCCACATGCTTTGCATGGGACTGAATAATGAGAGCAAATGTAGAAATTAAGGACACTTTTTTCTGGATTTTTAAATATATTAATGTTTAGTGTTCTGTTGTTTGTTATGTAAAAGAGTTTGTGTTATGTTGGTATTTTTTAGAAGGTTACCATTGTGCTGAAGAGCTGGCGAACAGACTGAAAATATTTTGAATGTTTCTCGATCTGAAGGCATTATATTTATTAATGCCATGGTCAGCTTTTGATTATGACCCTCCAGTCAGAGTGCATTGTTTAAAAAATTAGTTATAAAAGAGATAAACAAATTGAAAATTGTGTTGGGTTTACATGATTCAGTCATGTCGTGTCTACATAGTATTTGTTTTTTTCATGCTAAGCAAACGTGATTCAGTCATGTTCTACACTCGAAAAAATGTTGGATTATTTTCAACCCGTCAAAAAGGGACGAGTCCAGCTCATTGGGTTGTATTTAAACCCATGCTGGGTTGTTTTACCACTAAAATAATGGGTTGTTTAACCCATTGTTGGGTCAAATATAAACATTTTCTGTGTTGATTGCAAAGTAACACAGCATATTTTCAAGTGTATCAATATGACGTAATTGAGTAGAGCTTACATGTTAATTTCAAGAGTCAATCATGTTGATATACTGTACATGATTGAATCATGTTCAGCCAAAGAGCTTTTTGAGTGTGTCTGGGTTGCAATAATCCAAAAGTCTATGGGAAAAATGAATGGGCTTTTTAGCCAGGGAACCAGCTAACCTCCAGGATTGACCTACAAAAATGCGTCATCCATGCAACACTCTATTAACACTGATCAGATTGGAACAGATTCCAACAAATATTAACAAACACAAGCACTTAAATCTAGAATGAATGAATTTGTTGGTGTTGTTTGTTGGATACAAGCGTGCCGCACAAGCCCTGAAAAGTGAAGCCAAAACGTCTCGATTGCCCCCCAGTGACTGGTCCCAGTATAGGTCATAAACCACGCCTCCCCATGTTATTCAATGGGACTTGGGACCAACTAAAAAAATTAATTACACTTCAATTATCTTTTTTCCGAAGCTGGTTTCTGTCATTTACTGTAGTTTTTATCACGCTGATGTAAATTCAAATGTTTGTTTTTAAAATAGGTTTGTGTTTAGTTAGTTATTTAATGATATAAAAACGGTGGTGTCACGTCATGATTGACAGCTGTGATATCGTGTGATATGCGCATTCTACGAGAGCGAGGGCGGGGTTTGTACTTCGCGGCTTCCCTTCCTGCTCACTAGTGCGCATGACTGGTCCCGAAATCGCTAGTGCGCAGACTCAAGACCCAAGATGTCAGCGCCATATCGGGACACTTGCGGCTTCACTTTTCACCAATGGAAGAGAGTGAACAGGCGTCGTCCATCTTTTTTTACAGTCTATGGTTGGATAAGTGTGAATTAGTTTGTTGCCGTTGGTTCAGTTTAAATTTCCCATCTTATTAATAATGTGCTTGTTTTTAGTGGTACATGGCGGTGTCAGTTGTGCCATAGCAACAGAGGCAGTGAGAGGCCATACAATCCCTTGCAGGTGAAACATGGCAACATGGTTATTATATATTTTGGAAACAAACAACTTTAACAAATTCCCCACCACTGACGAGTTATCTCATCAATTAAGAGAAAACATTTGCATGAGAAAAACATGTGAGTTTTTAAGGTAATCTGTAATACCGTGATTATCCGCTAGATGGCCAATTTATATAGTGAGTAACATCAGTCAATATAAAGCAACGTTAGTATCTTAATATCCTAATTAAATAGTTGTTAATGAAACATAAAAAACTGAAACAAAACATTATTTATTAATATTACAATCCATGTATGTTTTAAAAAAAAATCTGAATCTGATCTCTGAACAAAAATCCTTCACAAATATGCAATTATTTCAGCTTTTTGCTTAAAATTTTGTATTTTTTAAAATCAAGATAGGATAAAACTTTTTTCTCATTTTGTTTGTTTGTTGTTTGAAAGCAGAGGGTCTGTTCTTTCATTTGATATGTTTATATACTTGTAGAAGAACATTTTCCTGGAAGTTTTTTTTTTTACTTTTCTGAAAATCACAAAAAAATGCTGGCGGGCAACTTTAAAAAAAGCTGGCGGGGAATGTGTTAAAATTGACTGAACATTACAGTTGCTACATATTAGCTGTAATAATGATAACTTCTTTTAATAAGACTGCAGTTCACGTTCCCATGACGGAGACGGGCTCCAGCTCTACTGTGGACTTTTCCTTCTTCTCCTCTTTGTCCTCCACTTCACTTTCTACAGTCACAGGAGGCAAAAGTGCTCAGTCCATGGGCCTCCAGGTAGAGTAACATTCCCATGTAACACAGTGACTGAGAAAATAAATGGTATAATGCACCGGCAGCTTGAATGATTATTTTTTATCTCTTCATTTAATATTGAATCTTATAGTCTTGCGTGAGTTTTAGGATGATATTTTTTATGCTTGATGTTTCATTTTGTTAGTCCTCTAATGGAGATATGATGGGTGTCAGGATAGCTTGTGAAATTTGCCACCTCACTCGAGGAGAGCTGATCACCTGCTCTCAGTGTCTACAGAGCTTCCATGTCCACTGCAATTTCTCAAAGTAAGACCTTCTAGATGTTTCATTAACAACTGTTTAATTAGGATATTAAGATACTAATAGTTGCTTTATATTGATGTTACTGTACTGTTACTATAAAACAACAGTAAACTCTCCAGTGTTCTGATGCTCAATCATGCATGTTCTCTCTCTGTGCATGTCTTTAGTGGAAAGACTAAATGTAGGAATTGTTCCAGGAATTGGGGTTCAGAAAGCGAACCTTCATCTAACAGTCTTCAGGTATGCCATATACTGTACATGAAACAGTTTAACACGTTCATCTCTGGATCACACAAATGTGACCCTGCCTGAAAAGTCCAGTCTAAAGGTTTATAATATAATTATTAGATTAGGAGCATCAAAGTTTAATTTCATTCATTTATTTCAATCTTTGACATGGCCTTACTCAGTCCCTATAAGATATCACAACTAGAGATGCACTTATATAAGCCAATAATCAGTATCGATTGATAAAAGCCATTTTTCTCACTAAAACAGCCGAGAGTCATGGCCTATATCTCCTCAATATCAAAAGCAAACAGGAAAATGCAATGAATTTAAAGGACAAGTTCGGTATTTTACACTTAAAGCCCTGTTTTCAGATTGTTTATGATGAAATAGAACGGTTTTGACTGAAATTTCAACATATGATGCTGCCCAGAGAATTTTCGGGTGTTTGTTGTATCACCTCCCACCTCTACAATGGGTTTAATGGTGCACTGGAACAATCCTTCCTAAAATGCATTAAACTTTAGTTTACAAAGACGTGAAACCCACAGAGTGGTCAGGGGTGTTCACTGATATGCTCACACAAAAATCACTGCAAAACACGCATTCCAACAGGTTTTATCATAGTTTTGTCCAACTCCATTGACTTATTAGATGTGCTGTGAGGTACGGTATTACTCCGCGCCGGGAACTTTGTTTCTATTCTTGCAATAGGCAAAGGCGGATTATCGTCAACATCTGGGCTGGAGTGTCTATTTTTCAAGCTCTCAACGGAAGTATATACGGGTGTGAGGCGTTTGGAAAAATAGGTCCACAAGTTTACAACGAATGCTAAAACACCAGTTGGAGTGCGTATTTTGCAGCGATTGTTTTGTGAGCATATCAGTGAACACCCCTGACCACTCGGTGAGTTTCACGTCTTTGTAAACGAAAGTTTAATGCATTTTAGGAAGGATTGTTCCACTGTACCTATTCCCCCTTTGTAGAGGTGGGAGGTGATACAACAAACACCCAAAAATTCTCTGGGCAGCATGTCAAAATTTCAGTCAAACCCATTCTATTTAATCATAAACAATCTGAAAACAGGGCTTTAAGTGTAAAATACCGAACTTGTCCTTTAAGAAACATTTCTAGTTTAATGTCCAATATTGGTGTGAATGAATAACATTCAGAAAACTGAATCTACCGAATTTACTTTAAATATATATATATATATATATATATATATATATATATATATATATATATATATATATATATATATATATATATATATATATTTATATATTTATTTATTTATTTAGGGGCAGAGTTTCATTATTGATTTTTTTAAATGAGAATTGTACGGTTTTGCGCGATATAGGAATTCATACAAATTAGCCAACTCATAAAATATGTACGAATTCTCGTGAGATCATGCTGGATATCAAGGTTATATTTTTTATAAAATGTTATTTACATTATTTATGATGATTTTATAAACAGCAAACCACAAAAAATGACTTTACTGTAGCTGAGTTTTCAGAGACTAGATCTGTTTTTTATTTTCACAGATGAGCCCCCACATAACTGATCAGAGTTTAGTTCCCTCAGAGCAACTGCTGAACAAAGATGAAGTGGACTCCATAATGGGAGAGGTGAGGTCTTTTTAATCAACATTAGACAAATAAATAGATGCTGCATGAGTAATGAAAACTGTATATTGCCACGGCCATAACTGTGATATCTAACGGTGTGTTTCTCTTTATAAATGCAGAGCTCTATAGATGGAATCCTGCAGTGGGCTTTCCACAACATTTCACGTCCTATCTCTGAATCTCAGGCCTATTTTTAGTAATCCTATCTATCTATCTATCTATCTATCTATCTATCTATCTATCTATCTATCTATCTATCTATCTATCTATCTATCTATCTATCTATCTATCTATCTATCTATCTATCTATCTATCTATCAAGGCTAAAATGTCTATAAACAGATTGGGATGAAATATGTAACATGGACTTTATGTTCTGTAATGACAACTATCAACTATAACATCTATCTGAAAACCTCTGATAACCTTCGTGAATTATGTGTGATTCTACCTGGCAAACATGAAAAAATGTGATGGCATTCTTTATTACTCTAAAGATCCCACTTTTACTATGCAGTATGCACAGTCTGTATGTGTGTGTCTGAGTGTTCCTATTCGGGCCCCCCGTTCTCTTCAGAGAATGGTTTTTGACACATCCTGTGGAATTTAGGGTCTTGAGCCAATACTGTCAATTTTCCTCTTTGGTCTTCTCAAGAGAGAGAGAGAGAGAGAGAGAGAGAGAGAGAGAGAGTGAACAAGATCTCAAGGAATGTTAATGACAACCATGTGGAGCTCTTGGAAATACGCTGTTGCTAATGTCAAACATTATGTATGTCAACAAACAGCAAAGCTTCTTGTTTACTTTGATAGGAATTTGTACAAAAACACTAAAATGTACAGTGTACAAATTAATCCAAAATCTCATTGTATAATTCTTGTTGTCTTCTTAGTCTTTAAAATGTGTAAAAGGCACACTCCCGCAGATGGTGTTGTGACAGGCTGGGGGCCAGACATTTTTGGGATGGTGTAGGGTTGCTATGGATACCTGTTCTTTAAGGCCCAACAAACAAGGAGCGGGAATGTATTACAGAGGATCGTAAATCACAGCAGAGCATTAAAAAAAGAAAATGTTTTATATGAGAAGACATTTGGCAATGCAGATTGCATCCATCAATGATATAGGACTGCAGAATACACAGCAAGCTGGTTTTGGTTTTGCTCCTGGGGTGCAAGACAGTTTATATTTATGATGTATTGATTGAATGTAGACATTTCAAATCTTTCATGATTTAGGATTGTTTGATCATGTTTGAAACTGATGCCAAATTTCTGCCTAAGTAATGAAATGAAAGTATAGAAAACATATTAAGGACCATTTTAATTACAGCTGGACTATTTGCCATGTTTTTATGACTTCAAATGGCTTCATCAGTTGGTTTATATTAAAGATTTTGTCTTTAATTATGACAATCTTACAGTTTTTCTAAGTCGTTTTGGAGCATTTCTCAAAATAATTCATGCGTTTCTCAGAACAAATCGTACAAACTGCACAACATCATGGATGTCCTGCAAAGCCTGTAACTAGTTTATGTAAATTTTTACATTGTACATTTTTACTTTTTGTGTGCAAACAAATTACATACATTGTGATTTTATAAAGAAAAATCATATTTTATTATACAAATAAAAAATTATTAAATTAGAAAGGTTTACTGTACACTGTAAGAAATGTTACATCAAATGTCACACAAAGCCAAATGTTTCAGTTCACATTTACAAAAGACTAAAAACAGACTCAGTGACAGATTATGACACAAAGATCAATAATTTTGCATGACATGATATGTATGATGAACTTATTCCTAAACGTTTTGAGGTGTAAGACTATTCAACAGAAACCAGAAGGTATTTTGATGATAATATACAGCATAAGCAAATAAAAATGAAGGGAACATCAGAAAATGTACATAATCATTTGCATGATTGTACCAAGCATTTGCAATTTGTCCAAAACAACGAGAATTTGCTTTTATGTTGTAACAACTGTGATGTGAAGGACAACATTTAACATTTTTTATTTCTGATCTGAGAAATGCTCAATTTTTTTTCTAATGTGTCTGCTTGTTTGCTTTTGGACTCTGGTCTGATATGTATATTTGTAGCTGTCACTGTGAAAGGCAACCTGTCAATTACACAACGTTGTTCTCAGATTTAACACCCCCATTAAAGTAGCGGTGTAGTTTGATATGAGCATTTATAGTAGCCCACATGGAAAAAACATATATAAACATATATGTTTCAATATAGGTTTTGATATAAGTTTTACATATATGTGACATATATAAAATTGGCCGTTTTCCTATATTATATGTACATATATGTACATATATGCACATATATGTTAACCTATATATTGGTAAAATTATTAAAATCTGTAGCTGCTAATAAATTAAACATAAATAAAGGTCCAACCAATGACAGTCTGCACCTGCAGGAGCCAGGATTCAAACCTCCAACCTTCCGATCACAAAAAAAGCAATCCCACACGCCACTGCTGGGATTCGAACACCCAACCTTCCGATCATTAGACAACTCGCCTTACCATCTGCACTACTGTCGCTGTTAAATAACACTGACCAGTAGTTGTTAAATTAAACCATTTTGTAATACATGTCCTAGACAGATCTTGTAAATGTTTTAAATGTGCAGACATCATAACTTTATTTAATAATTCACATAATTTATGGCCTGTATATGCACATATATGCACCTCAATTTTGCATATATGCAGCATATATATTATCATATATGGGCATATATGCTGTATATGTGCAGTATATATGTGCATAGTAGCTGCATATAGGTTTCATATATGTGCATATATATTATTATATATGTGCATATATGCTGTATATGTGCTGCATATATGTGCATATTAGCTGCATATATGTTTCATATATGCGCATATATGCTGTATATATGCAGCATATATGTGCATATAAGCTGCATATAGGTTTCATATATGCACATATGTCCACATATAGGTTCTTTCCATGTGGGAGGTTACAGTGGTAATTCAGTTTTGGGTCTGTTTGAATAGTTAAACAGCATCATCACACTGTAACCAATTCAGACACTCCCTTACATTGCTCAGTGTTTTCTGAATCATCCAGCATGGCTCGTATCCAGGACTATTCCAGCTGGTAAAATAATTATTGGCAGATTCAAGCCACAACAGTGTGGGAAAGCCAAGCTACCTCAAACAAAACTATGAAACCTGATCTCTAACTCCGCTATTCAATGTAATGACACCCTAAATAATGTCAAATAGTTCACTTGTTATAATTTTGTTTAAAACCCCATGACCAAACTGACAAAGTGAAGGCTGGTTGCAATGCATAACAGTAATCCCAGTATGACCTGCTTCTCATCTCTGATAAATATTGCGCAAGTTTGCACAGAGGAATGTGAATAGATCTATAAAAGATATAGAGGCAAGTATCCTACATCGCTTCAGATGAATGGTAAAACAAACACTTTTATTATGAGGAACTTCATACTTGTAATTTTACGACATATCAGTCATGTGTTTGTTAAGATAAGGACTGAGTTAGTATACTTTACTCTGTATGTAACAGTTTAGTTTTAGTTTGACTTGGACAATTTAACACACCAAATAGATTATTGCTGTTTTATGTGCAGTGTGTCAAAATCTTGGCCTCATTTTTGTTTATTCAGATAAAGAACAGATTTGACAGGCAGTGAAGATTGCTGATCGTCTTTTTAAGGAACAGATGTTATTATTGTCTTACAGATACTTTTTTTAAGTTTATGTTGTGTTGTTCTTGTCCCCGCCGGATGCGCTCTATGAGTTTCCTGTGATATGCTGTTGGTCATGACCCTCACATTCCACCCATAATTCCCACGCTATTGCTGTCATACATTTCATCACTCAAAAAGAATATTTGTGCCAACTAAACATTTGGATTGTCTTTGGACTGATGTTTCAACAGCTCCTATTGTTGTAAAGAGGATGTAACAATCGGTGGCGGAACTAGAATTGCTATAAATGGGTTGGCCAAGGTTACTTTAGGAGGTACACAGTACATGAAAGAAAACAATGTGTAACCTGTATCCAAAAAGCATGAATAAATAATAATTGATGATAACTTAACATAAACGCACATTAGATAAATATGCCTATACTGCACTTGATGCATTACTAGATGTAAGGCTCAATTTTAAACTTTTCTTTTTCGCACATTTGATTTACTGTCTGTTAATGAAGCAAAAGATCTCATGTTAACAGCAGTAACTTTCGTAAAAGTTATTCACGAAATCTAAACTTCATGATAAGCCTTAAACTTAAGTAAAAATGGCAGCTCAACACTAAGGATTTTTGGCAAAAGTCAGAAGCAGTGAGTCATTTTCTCTTCTTCTTTTGTTATTTAATTAACAGACAGGTAGAGACAATACTGTTATACATTCTAAAATGATTAATATTTGCTTTGTATCTTTCTACAGTTTTTTCTTATTACTCCCATTTATCCTACTGGGGTTCGTAAGGCTGATTTCCTTGTAAAACTGCTAACAAGATTTATTGTCAAAGTTTCTGCAGTAGAAATACATTTGAATTAAACATGTTTGTCTTCAGCTTTATACACTCACGTAAAGGACTATTAGGAACACCTGTTCAATTTCTCATTAATGCAATTATCTACTCAAACCAATCACATGGCAGTTGCTTCAATGCATTTAGGGGTGTGGTCCTGGTCAAGACAATTTCCTGAACTCCAAACGGAATGTCAGATTGGGAAAGAAAGGTGATTTAAGCAATTTTGAGCGTGGCATGGTTATTGCTGCCAGACGGGCCGGTCTGAGTATTTCACAATCTGCTCAGTTACTGGGATTTTCACGCACAACCATTTCTAGGGTTTACAAAAAATGGTGTGAAATGGGAAAAACATCCAGTATGCGGCAGTCCTGTGGGCGAAAATGCCTTGTTGATGCTAGAGGTCAGAGGAGAATGGGCCGACTGATTCAAGCTGATAGAAGAGCAACTTTGACTGAAATAACCACTTGGTACAACCGAGGTATGCAGCAAAGCATTTGTGAAGCCACAACACGCACAACCTTGAGGCGGATGGGCTTCAACAGCAGAAGACCCCACCGGGTACCACTCAAAAAGAGGCTACAATTTGCACAAGCTCACCAAAATTGGACAGTTGAAGACTGGAATAATGTTGCCTGGTCTGATGAGTCTCAATTTCTGTTGAGACATTCAGGTGGTAGAGTCAGAATTTGGCGTAAACAGAATGAGAACATGGATCCATCATGCCTTGTTACCACTGTGCAGTGTTGGTGGTGGTGTAATGGTGTGGGGGATGTTTTCTTGGCACACTTTAGGCCCCTTAGTGCTAATTGGGCATCATTTAAATGCCAAGGCCTACCTGAGCATTGTTTCTGACCATGTCCATCCCTTTATGACCACCGTGTACTTATCCTCTAATCATGGCTACTTCCAGCAGGATAATGCAACATGTCACAAAGCTCGAAACATTTTAAATTGGTTTCTTGAACATGACAATGAGTTCCCTGTACTAAAATGGCCCCCACAGTCACCAGATCTCAACCCAACAGAGCATCTTTGGGATGTGGTGGAACGGGAGCTTCGTGCCCTGGATGTGCATCCCACAAATCTCCATCAACTGCAAGATGCCAACCTATCAATATGGGCCAACATTTCTAAAGAATGCTTTCAGCACCTTGCTGAATCAATGCCACGGCAGTTCTGAAGGCGAAAGGGGGTCAAACACAGTATTAGTATGGTGTTCCTAATAAACCTTTAGGTGAGTATACATCCAGCTTTACTGTAAGTATAGCCAATTATATTTTGTCATACACATAATTATGTTAATTTTTATATATATTTTAGGAAGGGGTTCAAAGATTCATCATATTTGGGGGTCATTGGTATCATAAAGTTTGAAACTCCTGATGTAGTATTTGCAACGTATGTTAATATTCTCCAAAGATTTGTTTTTAAGAATAAATTTAAAAACATCGATTAACGGGAAGTGAATTATTGGATGAAGTGAAAGCAGAAATTAGGTTCAGCCACTGGTAATATTATCCTTGTTTCTTGTGATGGGAACTACAGTAGGTTAACAAAATGCCATGTATCAGCCCTGTTTCACAGATCTATCTGTTGACTGTTTCTCAGTTTTAAGTTCCCAATGTAACCTCTGTTAAATAATCGCACACCAAAGCCAACATCAGTCTGCATGACATGATGGCTGTACAGTATTTCTGCCTTTCATCCACTGAAATCAACATAGAAAACTAGCTACTGCCTCCCTTACTTAACTTACATGTAAACTGAGCGTTTGTTCACATAACTTCCTCCAGTTGAATGGCATCGCCCTTATGGAAGAAAAAGCTATATTTGGCCAACAAGTCATGCACCACTTACACAATATACTTCTCTCATGCATTTCGATGTTCAGATCCAGCCCTAACAGAAAAAAATCAACTTAGTTTATATAGTTATGCATTTACAGTAAGTTAAAAAAAATGTTTACAAAGACAACAATGAAACATTTATTTATTTAGTCAAGAAAGAATAAACATTTTGTGTGGTTCATGCTGGTTTTATCTCACACTGTAAAAAATTCTTTGCTGCCTTAAAAACATTTTTTGTTGTTGTTGAATCAATCATTTCAATGTACTTGTAACTAATTATTTCTCTTGACTAGAGGTGAGTTGTTATTACTACAGATGAGTTGTTATAATTTTGAAAATATAGTTGAAAAAAGTCAACTTCATTTTATAAGTTGTTGCAACTTATCTCTTGTCAAGATAAATAATAGTAAGTTGACATGACTTGTAAATCTAAGTTGATTCAATAAAAAAAGTTTAAGGCAGCAAATATTTTTTACAGCGTTATCTGGTGCTTTATTTTCAGCTAATATTACTTCGGGGACATTCTTCCACAGAAATTAAAATAATAGTCTGCCTTTCACAAAATGATACTTTGTCAGCTTTTTAAAGTACTTAAGGTTCACTCAGTTCACATAATAACAGCAACAAGAAAATAAATAAATAAATAACGTGATATGCATTTTTGTGTCGTTTTATTCTGTGGTACAACAATTGATCTGACTGGTTTTATAACAGGGAACTGTATCTGTACTCTGACATGTCCTTACAAAAGACATACACACCTATTGTTTATCCACTTATCTTATCAGCCTTTCACGTCTCATTAAAGATAACAATTATGACCAATGCAATTGAAAATTCATGACATGATTGCTTTTAGTGAATAAAGTCAGTTTGGAAACCCCCATCACCTTTTTGAGCATGTCAATGTACTGTAAAATGTGTGCAATATATGATCCTTTATTACTGACTACTATTGTGGATTTACAGTAGGTAGATAAACTATTGCATGGTTTATTTGCAATGAAAAATAAATTAATTACTATACAGTGGCGTGTAAGCCACATATTAAATCATATTCTGTTTGGTTAGAGGATGATAAATCCAAGGGTGATTAGAAAGAAGTATTTTTATATATCCTCTTTCTGCACCACCTTGATGGGGAAAACCACTGAGCGTGAACTATGTGCTGGATCAGCAGTAGCAGGGGCAGCTATTTGCACAGGGGCACAGAGAGACGGTTTAAACAAGGAGTCACATGAATGAGCGGCATTCTCCTGGTTCAGTGGAAATCTATCTAGGGGATCTTTGCAAACTCCATCTCTAATCATTTCGTATCGCCTGCTGCTTTCCATGTCATGTACTGACTTAATCCCTTTTCACATTTGTGAGAAAATGTGCAATTCCTGTTCATTTTGTGGTGCAGTTTGTGTGTTACATTTGTAAGGACCAAACAAGTGTTGTGCTGGCCATATTTTATGGCTATGAAGTTATTTGCCCTTAGTGACAGCAAGTTATGTGAACAATCTGAGCATGAAACACCAGTAATGAGGAATGTTGTAGATGAAGCTCATTATCTCTAATGACACTATTGATGGAATGTAAAGAATCTCAAAAAGGATGCCATTTACACAAAAACAAACACATAATTCTCATTGTTTCACCACCCAGATCATAGGGCCACCATAACTTGTCATAAAAAGTTTAGGATTTTTTTGTAGACCAGTCTGGGTAAAGTAATAACAGATGGGTGATTCTCACGAAATCCAAATGTAGAAGTTGTCCAGCATCAGAATTTTTAAAAAGCCCTTAAGCCAATTTTTTTGCACATATAAGATTAAGGTCTGAACTTATTTTTAGAGAATTTTTAAAATATTTCCTATAGAATTATTTAAATTTTTTAGATTATCATTATCAAAAATTTATCATTACCGCAAACATGATATAACATTAAATATATGCATTTACAAACTCATGTTTCGGTAATGAGAACTAAAAAGTTGTCTAGGTACTATGACAAACAAAATTTCAAATTTTATCTTGAGAGAAAAAATAAGAACTCCTTACCTGGTAGCCATCTTGAGTGTCACAGTCAATTATGTCCCTTCCAACAATTTTTTTAATGTTAGTTCCTTGAGGGCTTAAACAATGATTGAAAATTGTTGTGGAGGATGAGAAAATTGGTCTTGGACACATTTATATTACTTATTATTGTCTCTCCATTTACCAATGATCACCAAATACCACATGTTTCTTTACTGTAAATGTTTATAGTATAACATGCACTGAAGCTTTTAATTTTTTTGATTTTTTTAATTATAAATATTTCAATGTCAAAGAACCCAAATCCAGTCATTGCAGTAATGAAAATTTTACCTTTAAATGTGGAAAAAACAACAAAATTGGTTTGTATGATGTCATTTGAAATGATGTGCAAAATAGTACATGAAGAGATATTTGTAACTGTATGCTTCTTATTTTGATACTCTTTGCATTTTTCTTTTTTATCAAAATGTTTCATGACACCTCATAAGTCTAATTTTGCGAAAATCACTCAAGATGTTCTAGGTTATATTCAAAGCATAATTTCTTTATGTATTGCTGGCAGTTTGTATGTAGCCAGTGTTGATGAGTTTCATGAAAAGTCAAGTTTTTCTTGTTTACTGAAGCGTACACACCACCTTCCTCTCATCTGTCCACAACCACAGAGGAAAACTACCCGGTGAGGAGTAACTGTACTGTATATTGTACTGTGTACGTGTATGCATGCTATTAAAGTTGCCAGTTTACATATCAAATAAATACTCTCTCAAAAATAAAGATGTTACATTATCCAATAGAAGAAACATTTTCGGATTTTTGGTTCCATAAAGAACATTAAGCATTTACAGAACCTATACAACAAAGGCTACAAAAGGTAAGAAATTGGTGTTTTAACCTCCTAAGACCTGGTGTGTCCACATACCTGGACATCACATTTTTTGTTGTTTGCACCATAATACTTAATTCTGTGTAACTGGAACCTGTGGTACACAAACATGTTCATGTTCAATGAAAAATGTTTGGTTATTATATTTATTGGTTCTTAACACCAAAATAGCTGGAAGAAATCTGAAAAAAAGACAAACCAAAGCTCGGGTCTTCGGAGGTTAAGAACATCTGTCTGAAAGTATTTTTTGGAGAAGCAAAAATGTTTCTTCTAAGACATTGTTTTTGTGGTGTCTTCATTAGGTAAACGTATTAACAAGAATAAAAACTATTACATGTAAGAAGATTGAGATTATTTAGTTAAATGAATTATGGCACAAATAAATTGAGACCTTCTTATGTCTTTATGTATATGTTTTGGATCAGAATGTGTTTATTCCATTTCATTTTTTTAAAGAATAGCACTTTAAATGCATTTTCTTCCATGTTACAAAGGCTTGTTTTGCTTTTAAATACAGTGTCGGTCTTTATGTGTACAGAAAATGGGAGAATGGCCTGGAGCAATGAAGGTCCATAAACAACATCGTCCATTGTGTCCAATCTGAGTGAATCATGCTTCAATCACCTCTTAAATCACAAATGTGCCATGAAAGTATGCCAGGCCATTTTCAACCAATAAAGACAGAATTGTAATGAGAATAGAGAATCCCCTCTAGGCCCCTATACAAAATGCCTACTTTAGACAATCCAAATAACCACAACTGACCCCTGTTGTGCTGAGCCTAATTCTAAGTCTGTATTTTCTCCTCTCAGTTGTTTTTTTCAGTGTTCAAGTCTTGTGATTCTTCTAAAAAAAACAACAACAACACATAGCAGTTTATATTATCAGGGTGAAGGCTAAAGGAATGGAAATATTTCAGTTTGGCCCCCAGAGGGACCTTCAGGGAGAAAGAGAAAAACAGCGAGAGAAAGCTCAAATTGAGCACTGTCATACAGGACGATATACTGCGCGGAGATGCCTTGATGTCTTCGTACTTTCTTCCAGATTTTCTCAGATTTGTAGAGACTTGCCAGTGACTGCTTCCCTTCCACACACCTTCAGTCAAGTATTCACATGTCTATCACACGCCTGTTTCCCATTGAGTCACTGTCTGTGAAGCAGTTGCGGAAATACCCTACTATGCATCCAGTAAAGAGGGGAATGTGAACGATGCGTTGCTCAATATCTAACACATGGAGGCAAACTGTGTTTTTAAACATCATTCTTTTTGCCTGTGCAAATCTTTCCCAGAAAATCTTATGCTCGATGTCAACATACAGTCCAGCCCAACTGATTAAATATTTGGCACAGTGTACTCTGTAAAATTCCACTCTTTTTCATTCCTTGTGGCTTCGGCGAGACAGGAGAAACCTGCACTGTAAAAAATTCTGTGCTGTCTTAAATTTTCTTTATCATCTCAGATTTATAATTCTTTTAAGCTTACTACTATTTATCTTGGCTAGAAATTAGTTTTTTTATAACTACAGATGAGTTGTTATATTTTATAAAATAAAGTTTACTTTTTTCAACTAGATTTTATAAGTTGGAGCAACTCATCCCTTGTCAAGATAAATAATAGTAAAACAAAACAAAAAAATTTAAGGCAGCAAAGTTGTTTTTACCACAAGCCATGGAAGAAAAGTTACCACCCTGTCTACTGTTGCAGGGTGTTACCTCTCTGTTTCCTCTTGGTGAGCTACAGTATTGAAGTAAACTATAGTAGAAAAGTGAGAAGACTATACTACTGTATTTGTATTTCATTTCACATTTTATTTTCATAAATGTCTAAACTTTGGGTTATCAAAGCCTATGATCTGTCTGAAGGGTTGTTCCTTGTTGTAGGCTATAGACCCCCAATGTCTGTTTACATTATGTAATCAAAATATCTGTTAGCTATAGCCTATTACATGCGAATAGACAGCAAAAAGAACAGATAAAATCACTGATATACTATTTTTTCTTTCCTCAACACAAAGAGAAAACGTAAAAGCATTTATAAGTCTACTTAAAAAAGCATTTGGCGGGTATAAGCCTAAATACACAATGGCTGATCTTTCGACTGTGGTTATTTGTATTCTGCATCATTGTATCAACACGTTTGCATACCTTTTAACTCGGGTCACACCTTTTGACGTAATTCATTTCGACTAATTATATTACATCATCGATTAGACTCTCTCTAGTAATGACTAGTTTATGTGTGCGCAAATGCTTTAACCACAACCATTTCCTTTAAACATAACCGATTTCTAACTAAAATGTTTAGCTGCTGTGATTAGGCCATTACGCTGTGGCGCACAAGCAGTTGAGTTGCTGTGAAATCTCTCTCTCTCTCTCTCTCTCTCTCTCTCTCTCTCTCTCTCTCTCTCTCTCTCTCTCTCTCACTCTCTCTCGCGCTCTCTCAGATTCCGATCATTCCAGGCGCGCTCAATTATTTATGAGAGCACAGCGCGCGCCTACGAACGAACTCATAACCCAGCCAGACGTACACGCGCCAACATATAAACTATGAGATAATACGTACATGCACTCAAAAAATCAACGCGATTGGATTTTATTGGACTCTTATAAATGCCATTAACGGAATCAGTGTGGAATGAAAGTATTTTTTGGTAAGTTGGCTGTCCTGTTTTGTTTTTTGGATTTGTTTTGGGAAACGATTACACCGAATGCCTTATACTACCAACTTCACGTAGTGACGACGAATCTGAAAAATTGAGTACGATATACTGTTGATAAGTACAGAGTGTATGTGTTATGTTCATGATGTTATTTAATGCTCTGGGAAAATGTGTGAAATGTTTGGTTATACCCTTTTAGCTTTAGGAGAACACTGCATGTCTATTGGCTCGTTGTTTAGCGCGTGAAGGATTTTTTTTTACATGTTTTTATTTGATCTGGATTTTATGACTTTTTGGTTTATAGATAACAGTAATTAAAATTATATTTAACATTAAACAATATTGTATTTCAACATTCTAGCCATCTTTTGCCAAGAATTTGTACTCTTGGCATTTTATCAACCAGATTTTTTAAATGCTTTTTTAAACAGTATACTGCAGCAGTTCCCATCGGGCTCTTATTGACCTTTCTTTGTTATGTAATCCAAATTAAAATAATACTTTAGTTCTAATGATAAAAAAAATGTATATGTTGCCATTTAAAATTTAAAAGTACATGCACACCTTTAAAATAAATATTTTTAAGATAATGAAAAACATGAAATTCATATTTTAATTGTTATTAACTGTTTTTAATATGGTCAACAATTAAAAATAACTTGTTATATTTGCCCTGCAGGTCCAATTCAAATACCAAACACTTGTCTTTGTCAAATAAAATGAGAGGTGAAGAAGCATCTGGCACTGTTCTGCACAGACTGATCCAAGAGCAGCTTCGCTATGGAAACCCCACAGATGCGCACACACTCCTGGCCATCCAGCAGCAGGCCCTGCGACGAGGAGGAGGTGTTGGAGGTGGCAGCGGTGGTGCTTGCTCCCCCCAGTCCTCATTTGAGAGCCTCAGCCAGGAGGAGCTTCAATCCCCGCAGCTCTCCACTCGTCAAGAGCCACAGGGTCAAGAGCACCAGGTTGACTATCAGCACTCTGAAAACTACCTATCTTACCCCCAACATGGTGAGGAGCTGCCCACCTATGAACAAGCCAAAATTAATTCTCAATATTTGGCATCCCAGTGGTGCCAACCACTACAGGATAGTGTAAATAGCCAGAAGCCTTTTGGGGAAGAAGATACCTGGGATCCAAAGCAAGGCCACACACGGTCACTCAGTGAGCGATTTCTGCAGCTTTCAATGGACCGCAATGCTAGCAAATCAGTTCCACCAACATCTTCTGTTGAGTGCTCTTATAGTTACCCACAGGTTTATGAATGTCATACAAACCAGCACTTACCGCATAGCCAGACGATTTTGGAGTACAATATCCAAGGACCTTATACCGAACATCCAGTTCATGTGCAGTCTCAAGGATTCACGCTAGAGTATGAGCCGTGCTACAGACAACCACCACCTTTTTATTCTCATCACAACAGGTAAACTGACTAAAAAAATGTGCTTATTTTACACATAACCACACTGTATGTCTACATACAGCTATTTAGTGTGATTTAGTACTAGTAACCTTTTTCACTTATTTTGGTATCTACATTTTATGGTACATTCTTTTAGGATGTGTCATTATGACTAACAGTCTAAGGCTGATACTGTGCCATAGGAGACATACTATGTCATCAGACCATGTCTATGTCTGTTTGTAAGGTTTGTAGTCTAACTAGATGCTGTTGATCATGTGCCACTTCAGAAACATCCCACCTGTGCAGTCACCAGATGTTTATCATGCACTCTCCACGTCGCCCCCTGCTGACAGGGAGGTTTCATCTTGCAGCCACAGTGAAATGGAGATGCTCATGCAGGAGAATAAGAGACTGAGACAGGAGCTGGAGGGACACACCGAAAAAGCCCTTAAAATTCAGAAGGTAAAATAATTTTTTTTTAAATCAGGGAGAGATATTTGAGTTATGCCTCATTGTTATGGGACAACTGTAAAATGTAATTGTATCAGGGATTGATGAACAGAGACAGATTGTGTACAACAGGTTAAAAATAGAAAAAAAATATTTTGTACACATTAATATTTCCAAACTAAAGCAGAGGTGAAAAATGGACGCTGGTATGTGTGATGATGACAATGAAATGACTCCAGGTTTTAAAAATATAGACATTGAATAAATCTACCAGGTTTATTTTTAAGATTTTTCATAGTTTTAATTGCCGCTGGCACATGCCCAAGAGACCATAAAATGTTTCCAGTGGATTACATCAGTGGATTTCTCACTCTGAAGGAATGATAATTACACAGGTTACCCATCAGGCCACTGCCTTGTGTAAACATGCCTGGGAAGATGGAGTCATGGTCTTTCCATATGGCCTTATGAACACCATCTCTGTTCTCTGCCATCTGCAACGCTCCCAGAAACACCCAGGAGCATTGCAGGAGGATTTCATAGTTGATCTTTGTGTGAAACACAACTGTTTGATTGAAACATCTGATGTTAACTCATTCCCCGCCAGGCTTTTTGTTGAAAGTTTCACAAAATGCTTTCCAGTAAAAAATTTCTATAAATATATAAACATACCAATATATAAAATGAAAAGACAGACCCTCTGCTTTCAAACAAACAAAATGGGAATTTATTTTTTTCATCCTATCTTCATTTGTTCTCTTTTAATAAACTCTTAAAATTTTTTAGGTTTCTTCTGTCTTTTTTGAGCAAAAAGCCAAAACATACACAGAGCTTACAGTGTTTATTAGTTGATGCTTCAGTATTTTATAAATTGGGTAAGAGCACCACCTAGTGGATAATAGCGGAATTATAGATTACAGTAAAAACTTATCAGGGAAGCGTCATTGGCAGAGAAACGTTTTCTGTTAATTGTCGAGATAACTCGTCAATGGCAGGGAAAGAGTAAAAAAGTAATATCAAATGAGTAAACATGTGTTATGAAAACAGGGAAAGTTTGTAAATAAGTAAGAATAAAGGTAAGTAATAAACAGCTTAGGCTGCTTCAGAGATTAGCAATGCGATCAAAAGTGACAGAGGACATGACTGACGACCAAAATGAACAGTTTTGTTAGAATATTTCATTCACTCTTGTTTTTTTCTTCTTATAGCTGGAACAAGAAATCCAGAGGATATCAGAGGCCTATGAAACATTGATGCAGGGCTGTGCTAAAAGAGAAAGTCTGGAGCAAGCGCTCAGAAACAAGCTGATGGGGGAAATCAAGAGACTGCAGCATTCAAATATTCAAGCGACAAAAGACGCAGAGGCCGCTGATCAGAACCAGCAGGTTATCGTCAAGCTCCTTCTGCAGAGTGAGTTCATAAAACACAATCATCACCCTCATTACTCTTACTGTCAAACCTTGAATGCTCCTTATAGTTTTCAGTCCAAATGTGAGATATCTGGAAATGTTTTTACAATTAGAGCGTTCCAACAAAAGAACTTTCAGCGCCTTTCATGATCTGAGTCGTCCACAAGAGGATCAGATGTCAGAAATGACACTAGCATAATGTTCACTTCCCATACAGTACTGTAAGAAGAGGTGGGGATGATGAAGAGTTTTGTTGATTGGTGTGAAACAAGGGCAATAATACTGTATGAAGCTGTGAGATGTAGGTCAAAGCTGCGACTTTTTCTTCCCTTTGCATTCCTTAACCGCTTGCGTAAACGGGACGCTTTGGACTTTGCGATAGATTTCCTCTTGTTTTGAGCAGGAAGTTAATGGGGAGTGGTGCTGGAGATGGTCAACATAAAGTCTCCATCAGCATGTTTCTCACGTCCTCAAAAATGGCTCTTTTTTGACTGTAGATCAAGACGCATGCATATACAACAACCAAAATGCATCATTTCAGCATACAAAGTGACATGATCCCCACATTTCAAAAACCCTTCCACTACAGGTCATGACTGATATTTTTACGCCATGACAAAAGCGGGACCCACTCATACAAACTAAACTGACAAATATAGATCTCAAAAAATCTTAAAGGTCCCGTTCTTTCTGTGTTTTTGAAGCTTTGGTTGTGTTTACAGTGCGCAATATAACATGTGTTCATGTTTCACGTGTAAAAAAATGCGGGTTTTTTAACACAATTTACTTATCTGCATAGCGCTGTTTTCATTGCCCTCAAAACAGGCTTGATGTCTTCCTTGTTTGTTTGTTTAGTGCATTTTGATTCGATAGCAGCTTAGCTGGCAACTGGTGTATTCCTGTGGGCGGAGTTTAGTCAGAAAACCGTTCTACTGACGTCATTAAAGCAGGAAGTAGAGGGCTGTAGTCCAAACCGGCCGTTCGCTGTAGGCTTTAAAAGGCAAATTCTGTTAAAGAAAATATATCGCCTGGCAGTGAACTTTGAGCTTTATCATTTTACAGGTATCATTTATGCTCTAACAGCAACATTACACACTAACTAGGGTTTAAAAAATGGGATCAGAAAGAATGTAAACTTTAATCTCGATGTTTCTCTCTCGCTCTTCCTCCGATAGATGAAGAACGGCAGTTGCAGTGTGAGCGTCTGGAGCAGGAGACGCAGCATCTGCGAAATAAAGCAGAGCTGCAGCTGCGCAAGAGTGAGTCTCTTGAGGCGACCCTCAGGTCTGCGCAGTTGCGCAGCCAGCAGCTTTTGACAGAGCTGCAGAGGAAGAACGCGTATGTGGAGAAGGTTGGGCGTCTGCAAGGGGCTCTGGCACAGCTGCAGGCAGCTTGTGAAAAAAGAGAAGGGTTGGAAATGCGCCTGCGGACACGGCTAGAGCAGGAACTGCGCAGCCTTCGATCTCAACAGGTACTGACGCAACAGTGATACAACAACTCTATATTTTATAATTCATACAGTGGTGCTCTCCCTGTTGCAAAGTGAGCTTAAACCTGTTAAATTCAGTTTGCTGCTTGGTCTCCGGTTTGGTTTTAGAGAGGTTTTGGTCAGCAAGTAAGGCTTGGAGTCTTTGGCTAGTTTTATATGTGTTGTTTTTGTTATAATGTGTCTATTTTAGTGCTATTTCCTTTCAGACAATAGCTTGAGAATTCAGATCAAACAGTCTCATGACCACTTGTTTGTTTTCGTCTATAGAGACAGTCTCAGACAATCAGTGGACCCCAAGTAAACGTGTCCAATCTGCAAGAGCTCCTTGAGGAAAAAGAGGAGCGCATTTTGTCCCTGGAGGCCGACAAGACGCGCTGGGAGCAGAAGTATTTGGAAGAGAAGACCATGAGGGAGTTCGCGATGGATGTGGCCGCAACCGCTGCAGCTCAGAGGTAAAAAATAAAACGATGCCAAAATCTTGAGAACATACAGTACTGATTGTAGCAAAAAAGTCCTTAATTATGATGTTTTTCTTCCTGTACTTCACAGAGACACAACTATCATCAACAATTCGCCTTGCCATTCTTCCAACAGCAGTTTCATTGAGGAGCTTCCGTCTTCTGAACACAAGAACCAGGAGGTGGAGAGCAGGTAACCACCCTCACTGCAACTATAAAATTAACACAATTTCGAGTTTGCAGACACCATCTTTGTCCATCCATTGTCTAAAGAAGCCTATTGGTTTGATGTTTTCAGAATTCGTGCCCTGCACACCCAGATTTTGGAAAAGGACACAGTGATCACTATGCTAAAGTGTAGACTTGAGAAGGAGTCAGGAAGTCTCCGCCCAGCCACCTCTGAACCCTCCATCAGCACCTCTCATCCCACTGGCCAATGCAAAGGTCAGTACATGAACATCACATTTAGTGATCAGCACAAAAAGCTCAATAGCTCAATTTCAGAATCAGAAAACACCGGTCATTGAAAAAAAAAAATATATATATATATATATATATATATATATATATATATAATGTGTATAGGCAAGTAACAAGCTCTTATGTGTCTTTTTCAGGAAAGAGTCTCTCGGATGACCAGACGTCTGGTACGTCCCATTCTCTTGTAGCTGGACCGGGACAGTCTAAGCCACTGAAACACGCCACAGATCAAGCCTACAACCTCAGTGAGTACATAAACACACACGTTTCATTAAATAGTTGCCATGATGCCTAGTTTACGCCTTATGTGTGATAAAGAACCGACAGACACATTACTTTATTTGATAGAGAGAGTATTGTTTGTGCTATTACAGTAGCTGTTACAGTATGTACAGTACAATAGGGTTAATTGATAACCTTGGCAAACCAGTTAGTAGTACATGCTGCCGAATGTCTCTCTGTATTCTGTGATAAATGCCTAATTTTGTCATAAATATTATTTTATACAGATAACACACAGCTACCATCATCCCATGTGGACATTTTCAAGGGCCTGGATAATGTGGAGGCTGAAGCAGTTGAGATCTTCATATGATAAAAGAACATTTTGGAAGAAGATGGATCAGATTAAAAATAATAACCTGTCTGATGATGAGGTTTCAAGGACGTACACACAGAGTAAATGACTTTACTGTGATAAAGAAATAATCCAGCTGCTCCTGTGAAAGAGCTGAGCTCCTAAAGGTACTACAGGATCTCCATAGTGGCATTTTTTGATTCAGCAGTGAACTTAAATGATTGAGATGTTGGCAATACTTTGGTTCAGTATTTAAAAGAATCCCAGGAGGGTTGATACAAAACCAGAACACTGTGTTTTGGCCTTCTGGCTGTCTCCTATATCCTACCTCTTTCATCTGATAGGATTGTTCCTCCTCTCAGCAGACCTGTGGTTACTTCACCACATTCCACTTCCATTGAATTCTTGGAACGCTCACATGTACTCTTCTACTCCACCTTCACCGATTGTTAAACACGGTGAAACATTTTTCTTGTGTTTTTCTAGTTGTGGCTGCGACGCCCTTCAATGGGAGCGGCCTCATTTCACTTATAGGAATGGCACGCTTCATACTGTTGTGTTGTCATGCCAAATAAATCTTAAGAACTCTGTCAGACAGAAAACTGATTGTACTATATTATAATTTGCTTTCCTGTATTTGTATTATTATTATTTTTTTACTGAGTACACTCTCAAAAAGCATATTTGCTGGTCAAAGTGTTATTTTGTAGTGCTAAAAAGTATACAGTTACTCTATTTTAAAGTAAAATGTTAATATATTTTTTAACTAAGCTAAGATTATTTTATGTTGCCTATATGTGATGCTGAGGAACGGATGCCAAAGAGCATTTCAGTAATTTTGTGTGTTTAAAATACATGACCTTTTATAAACCAGAAAAGAAGTGAATGCTCTGAAACATTTCATGAATCTACAATAAAGCTATTAATATATCAATAAAACAGGCTCTAGTGAAATATGTCTCATGCTCCTGGGTAATTTTTGTTGGTTTTAGCAAGTACCATTTACTGGATTATATCCCATTTCTCCATCATGATATTTCCTACTAGTCTTACACATTCATTCAGAGGAAGATGAGTAATTAGAAATGTGAGGAGTGTCTGTGCGGAGCATTCCTGCACTCATATTTCACCAGAAATAACCTTACACTACTTCCCTGAGGCTCACCTTTAGCAGCATTTGAAATTCAGCTATTGTGAAGCATCAGAGAGAAATATTTTGTTTTTCGGAGAGAACAATAAATGATATGCTCAAAGCCGACTTCATAAACACTGACTAATATCCAGCATTCATCTCTATAAATACTACTGTCACCAATAATGTCAACAAAATATTTCTTAGTCTAGTCATGTGTACTCTTTTACGTGTTAACGATGAGACACTCTCTTTCCAAGTACCGCATGAGGAATGACTTTATTTTGGAAAAATCTTTTTAATTTTTAACTGCAACTGAACATCATAAGAGTAATGTGAGGGATTGCTCATGAGGGAGTTGTGTGTGATCTTACTAAGTCAATTCTTCATATAATAGCAAAGCAGGACTGACAATGTGTGAAAACCTGGGAGCTAAAATATAAATTATATGGTGTGCAAAATTTTGGCTATTTTGTTGAAAAAGTTAAGATTTATGTGTAAAGATTACACTCTTAAAGCATACAGGTAAATGCATTTTGGAACAGCATGTTTCATATAAAATTCAGTTCAAGAAGGGGACATACCACATGCTAAGAAAATTCACTTAATTTTTATTCAGATAAATATAAGTCATCATGAAAAACATTTTTTTTTGTTTATGTCAATACAGAGACATTTTCACCAGTGGTGTCATACAACTGGAACAGAAAAAGTAAACAATAAATATAAAATACAAAATAAAAATGTGTCTGAAAACAGTAGTGTTAAAGGAATAGTCTAGCCTTTTGTCATATTAAACTATGTTATTACCTTAACTTAGACAACTTAATACATAATACATTAATACACATGGTGCAACAAAATAATACTTTTTTTTGTACCATAGGAATGAATGGGGCTAGGCTAAATGCTAACACATTCACAACGCGCTGTACAGTGCACGCACTGAAAAAACATAGGTATGTATTAATTCGTCTAGGTTGAGGTAATAACATAGTTTAATATGGCAAAAGGGTAGACTGTTCCTTTAAGTGCTGTGCTATGTTTGCATGTTTTCAGTGTTTTTTGTCAATCTTAGTTATTCCCTATGACGTCACTCATCCATCCGCCAATCAAGACCGATCCCAGACGAGCCACCAATTTTGTAACATTGTAATATTACTTAATACAAACACAACAAAATCAAGTTGAGTTGCCTAATAGTACTAGTATTACTTTTCTTGGTACAGGTATGTTTTTATGGTCTGTTGTTGCTTCCATAAACATTGATTCATACTTCTTTCTGTGAAATGAGGGCACAAAACGTTTTTCAATCAACACGCCCACCCAGTTTTGTTTTGGGCAGCTGTAAAGCGCAACATACTTCAGTCTATATGCACAAGCACTTCTACAATGGTAACTACAAAAACTTCAAGAAGAAACAGAACTCTTCTAAATCTTGAAGATAAATGAACATTAAACACTAACTAGCTAAAAACAGATAAATAAATAAAAAAATCCCCAAATGCAGTCCCTAACTACGAGTCTACTGCCTAGTTACTTATGTTTACTAAAGTCATTCATTTTATTATACAGATTATGCCGTTTCAGAGGCAGATCTCAGTTTGAGCAACTATAATAAATGACAAAATTATAAATTACAAAATGTGTGTACATTTCAACCATGCAGAAGCCATAGTACATTTAGCACATTCATTAGGGTAGAATAAATGAGCACTGGACAAAAACATTCGCAAGGCAACATCCTATAACAAAATCTCTTGAAATGAAGGTATCTCAAGAATTCAAGCCTTAGAAGGGCGATGGCCCAAGCATTAAAAGAGAACGGAAGGGAGTTTGAATACACAGTGTGTACTGTATTGTGAAAAGCACTGTACAAATCAAATCGACTTAACAATATAATGAATAGTGTGCACCTGAGATCATACTGTAGGAAGAGGATTTACTGTCTTTAATGCACAGTGGTGAATATCTATTATCTAAGGAGCAAACATAGTGTAAACAAGGATTTAAAGATATAACCTTTCACTGGATCATTTTTTTTATCCTTTTGATCGTTTCATAGCCTAAATAATAGTTTTCTCTTTCTCAAGAAGAACCAACTACTGCTTGAAGTTTTTAAAACAGACAGATTCAACACTAAACACTGCTAATCCAGACCAATACACTTTTATACCATTTTATATACACTCTAAAAATGTCTGGGTTATTTTTGATGCATAAGGGGTAAATATTGGACTGAACACATTGCTGGGTTAAAATTGACCCAAAGCTGGGTTGTTAAACCCAACTGCTGGGTTATTATACCCCATGATTGCATAACAACAACCCAACATTGGATCACTTTTAACCCAGCATGGGGTCATTTTTAAACAAGCATGTGTTCTGTCCAATATTTGCCTGGGTTATTTATAGAGCGTGGTCACTTCTTGTAGAAAAAGATATGAAATGAGATTGATGTAGGGCCTATACTTTACGGGTTTATACATTATTATGCCATTTGCAGTTTAAACTGAAATTGAGAGACAAAAAGATAAAAAAAAACTTTCAATGTGGAGTTCATGACCCGGTTCTACAAATACTATGATAATATTTAGATGTGGTTTCAATTTTGCTATAAACCATCTTTCACAAAGTAACATTTGAACAAGAAAATATGACGACATAGACAGTGGGTGTTAATACCTAAACAAGCACTAACTTGGCTCCAGGTGAATGCATGTAAGAAACATCCTCCTGGTTGGAATAAAGGGTTTTGAATTTGTATAGCTGTTATACAGCCTGTATGGGAACTGAGAAACAAGTGGGCTACACTGCAATTAATCTTATTTATAAGCGCAGTGCAAGCCTTTCCTCCCTCCAAGACTTTGAAATTCAGCCAACATTCTTTTGACTTTTCAGAAGTTCTGGTATTTTTTAAACTTCATGAACAACATGTGGACATTTTATATAAGATGTTTTTTATATGAAACATCATTCAGACATTTCAGCAGTACATGTAACAAACCCATGACCTTGGCATCACTGGCGCCATGCTAGATAAGCTACATGGTCAAAGAGCACATTCCTGAAGCTTACAAATCAGAAGAAAGAATTTTTTTAAATATTGTTGTTTGTCAACAAACAATTAGATGTTACGCAACGACAATATTGACAGTCTGAATTTTAGCTCATGAAATGAAACAAAACAATGTGAAATACCAGGGAACCCGAATCATAGCTTTTGAGTTGATAGCACAAAACCTTACATTATTTTCACAATATAAAATGTGCTATTCACAGTCTGGCAGGATGTTTTGTTTTCCCAGAATAAATTGGTTAGCCCACCCCCACACATTTCCAGTATTGATTGATGACTGGATGGCATAACCTTCAATACTTGGACTCTGAATTATTGATTTAAACCAGGCTGCAAGGGGAATACATTAAACCAAGCTTCACTACATGTTTTTAAACTACACCATAATCGTATATTATGACTGTAATACTGTAAGCACAATGAAAAACAGCATTAAAACCACAAGGGGCTACAATTAACCAATTATTTAGCGAATAACTGATAGTACTGATCAAAAACATCTTACATGTAAAAAGAACACAATGTATAAGTATATCATACACTAGGGCCCTGAGGTTTCCACTGTAAAAAAAAAACAGCTACCAATCCTGACTGGTTTCAGATGTCAATCTGATGAAGTGATTTCATAACATCACAGTACCACGAACACGTTTTGAATAACATGGGCCTTATGTCAGTAAAACAAAATGAGAGTCAGATCTACTCAGAAATAGATGCATTTCTTAGGGATGACGAGAAAGAAATAGTTTTATACTTAATACAGTGAAGTGTTGTGCTTCTGACTCACCTGTTAATCAATTCAGACACATGCCCAGGGTCCTGTGTTATTATTTGGTAGTGAGCACATGGCAAAGAGTGTGTAACCATGCTTTACACTCGATTACATGATTGCTGTGGAGTATGTGTTGGATTTTCCCGTTTGGCACAAGGCTTTCTTTCTGTTTTATGGAAAGGCTAAAGAGGGCAGGGCAGTGAGGGGCTCAGTGAGATATTTTTGGTTTCGTGGAGGAATTAACTGGCAAATAAAGGCTTAGAAAATCCCCAAAACTTTGTATGATTCAGTAGATTTGGAAGTAGCCCAGACATTATACTTTTTCAAGCACTACAAGCTTGGTGAACTTTTTATATAAAAAATAAATAAAATAGATTTACTGAATTAGATCAACTGTATATCGGTTAACGTTTAAAATAAACATTTTCTCATTGGCCATGAGAGAACAGTCTAGTACATCACTAAGGATGTCAATGGTTCTGTATTGGGCATATAAAGAATGTAATAAATTTGATCATTTCAAACATAAATCTGATCAGTGTCTGTATGTATATTCATTACCAACCTTATAGTTTAATACTTACCGTAATCAAACTGCAAATAATACAGAAGTAAATTAATACATTACTAGTCAATTTTGTTATTATTATTATTAGTATATTAATATATTAATACTATTATATTATATTATTATATGATATTAACATTACTATTATTCACAATCTGTCAAATTATTAGTTTATTGAAAATTACATTAGAATGAGTCATTTTTAAAGTGTACCTTACATTTTGAATCAAACTGTAAAACACTGCCACCTAGTGTAACATTGCAATGCAAGGGAATGAGCATACAGAAAATTTAAAAATAAATAAATATGCACGCATATAAAATTATTTTAAATATCAGATACACAGAAGCAAAAACAACAAAGATGAGATGATGAGATGATTACAACAACCGATTCACTGTTGAAACTCTGCTAGTGATTATTATGACACATGTAAAGGGAAAACACTGTTAATTGTTAATTTAATACAATACCAAGCCTGAACTAATGACCACACCAAAAGAAATAATATTATATTTATCATGCTGGAGAGCTAAAATGCTTCTCATAAAGTTAAAACATGATCATGCCACAAATATCCAGCAGACCTACATCCATTCACATTTAAGAGAACATCTGATTTCTGGGACGCACCATCACCCTCTCATTCAGATACATGTCCTTGTATGATGACAGGAGATCACTTATTTTATAACCCTGCAAAAGACCAACATTTACTGTCAGGATTAAAGAGACATTTTGTTTTTTGTGTGACCTATTGTAGATATTAACAAAAAATTGCACTGTTTCATTACAATAGGAAAAGTGGCTTTGATATTTTAAATCCTATGCATCCATGAGGAAAGTGATTGGTCGATCAGGGTCGAAAAATTAAACTGCCATCCGAGGAAGCAGTCGGAGCATGGTTTCTGTATAATGTAAGTTTTATTTTTACTTTCAACAACCTTCATTTGTACCAAAAAGTAGTATTGTATTGCAATTGCATATTGGTGATTTAAAGGGACACTCCACTTATTTGAAAATAGATTTATTTTCCAGCTCCCCTAGAGTACAACAATTGAATTTTACCATTTTGGAATCCATTCAGCTGATCTCTGGGTCTGGCGGTACAACTTTTAGCATAGGCTAGCTTAGCACAATCCATAGAATCTGATTAGACCATTAGCATCACGCTAAAAAATGATCAAAGAGATTGATATTTTTCCTATTTAAAACTTGACTCTTCTGTAGTAACATTGTGTACTAAGAGCGACGGAAAATTAAAAGTTGTGATTTTCTAGGCAGATATGACTAGGAACTATACTCTCATTCTGGCGTAATAATCAAGGACTTTGCTGATGTAACGTGTGTGCAGCAGGTGCAATGATTTTACGCAGTGCCCGAAAATAGTCCCCTTTGTAACTTTCAATAGCTGGGGAATATTTTTGGGCACTGTGTAATATCATATATTTTCTGTCGTTCTTAGAACACGATGTAACTACAGAAGCGTCAAGTTTTAAATAGGAAACTTTTTTTTTGGGGGGGGGTGCGATGCTAAAGGTCTAATCAGATTCAATGAATTATGCCAAGCTATGCTAAAGGTGGTACCACCAGACCTAGCTGAATGGATTCCAAAACAGTAACACTCAATTGTTTAACTGTAGGGGAACTGGAAAACAAAAAAAGTAAAGTGTCCCTTTAAAATGCTTGATTGGAAATATTGTTTCCTGCAGGTGCCTTTATGCAAGGCCTCCTAAACTTTTGGACACTATGTTGACCAATATGTTGGACTGCCATCTGGGTCGACTGATCAGTTTATAATAATTTGATCCATTTAGTTTTTTATTAGGCCACTACACATATGAGTGTACATGATTTACACCATTTTTAAAATTACTATATATGTACATTTCTCATGAAGTGCTGCATCTTTTAAAAGTTTCATGCACCAGTGCAGAAATATTCTTACCATTGAGGTTTCACAGAGTAGAGTGTTGCCTTGCACCAGGTTGCCAATGGTCATGTGAAAATAAGTTTTTCCACTAGACCAGGAAGCGATCTTACTGAATGGAAGCATTGCAAGCACCTCCTGCAGGCAAACAAACAAAAACACTTTTTAAATGCTACATGTTACAGAAATGTTAACTAATGGAGATGACAAGCTATACATTATTACTGTTTTATGTACATACAGTACAGTAGAGAGACAAATAGGGCCCTTGTAGTATTAATTAATTACCTTTGTCCTAGGGTCGATGAAGCTGACTCCTTGCTTGCTAATTGATATGATGATAACACTTGGATAACTCTTCTCTGATGTTTGCTGTAAACAAAAGGACAGTCGGTATTCAGAAAACCGTCACAGTAGTTAAGTTTATTTTTTTGTGTTAAACTTGTGATTACCTTCACTTCAAAGAAAGCACATCCAAAGGTAGGCCACTGTGAGATCACCTTCAAGAACTGAACTTTGGCTTCATCTACTGTTATACCCGCCTGCTTGTTGTATGCATTGATGATGTGCTGTAAACCAAAACCAAACATTTTAACATTCATCCAGCTTACTACACATGACTGCTATTTTGCAACAACATAATACTGGGATCCAATGCCTGGCATTCTTCATGGTTTTATTATAATAGAGTCTGAATAGTTGCACAGCTTAAAGTACACAGATTGTGAGACTACAGTAAATCAAACTGGGGTGTACCTGTAAAATATAAATATATATTCAGTAAAATAAGAGGCTTAACCTTTTTCCAATCATCAGCAGACATGATCCTCTGTTGGTCAGCTGGTATCAGATCCTTTAGCATTCTAGGGATCATGATAAACTGAGACTTATCCGTGTCTACCCGAATGCGAAACAGCAGCCCTCCCAGGCTGATCATGTCCTCTTTAGACACACTGTGGAACCCCCGCAAATACTTTGGCACTTCCTGGGAAAACATAAATGAAAGTAGTGAAGACTGGGGAGATGAAAATGAAGGCGATTTCCATATTATAAATAATCAGAAAAGTCACAGACCTGGGGAAAGTGGAAGTTTAGGTCAGCTGTTAGGTCTTTTCCTGGGATCACGTTAAACCACAGCTTCCGCATGTAGAGCACCAGGTAAGGGACGATAGTGGGAGCAGCTGTATTCAGAACCAGTGATTATTTTTCATGTTTGATTACAATGTATTTTATTGATTGTTAAATGACTCACTTTCTTTGCTCCTCTTTCCTTTTTTAGCGACGTCTGTGAGTTGCCTGAGGTTATCAAAAAAGTACTCCTCAGAGTTCATGCTTTCTACCTAAAGGTATTAGAATGAACACAGAGCATAAAAGACTTCAATAAATATTGTTAAATATATATATTGTTAAATTATTAAATATAATTGTCTTAAACCTTATTAGAGGTTTTCACAAAGAGACTGTATCCATCTGCCGAGGAGAGGTGGAGGTTTTTGGCTATTTGCCGACACAAGTCTTTGATCCTCGTGGTCGTGGTCACCTCAAATAACTGAATTTAAAAAAAGAATAAAATGTGAATGTATAAAACTAGTAACACCATATGTGCTATGTATATGGATATGTAGGTTTTTCCTGTTTTGCTTCTTACATCAGCTGAATCATTTGGAAAGTGAACTTTATGGAAAATCTGAGGGCTGTTATTCTGAATGGCATCAACTTCCACCTGGTGAGGAGGCAACTTCCTACTCTCTAAACTGTAGACGTTATACAACAAACAGGCATACTTTCAGAAATAAAATATTTCATTATTAATACAATAATATGGTTTCTCTATCAAACAGGGTTGAATGCTAATTCAGTGCAACTGTTTTAACATCTACCTGAGCATGGCTTGCATTCTTTGTAGGCAGGTAGATGCCAGTGGCTCTCTGGGTCTTGACTCCAAGAAACGCTGTACGTGCCTCAACAAATGCTGGCTTGGAGGGAAGAGACCACAGCACAGCCACAATAGCTGCCAACCTCTCTCCGTACTCAGTCTGTGAGAGAAACAGGGAAGCAAAAATGACTGCAGTTAAACCATGCACAAAATAATCACACCACAATTGGTGACCATCTGAGCCAAAACCAGCTGACTAACCCATTGTTGTTGTTGGTCATCTGCTTCATTATTTGGCAGTAGATCTCGTCTCTCAGTTCGATATACTCTGTTGCTGGACCAAAGATCTGGTTTGTGAGATCTATGGGTGTTCGCACATGTTTAACTGGATAATCTCCCATATATTTAAGGATAGGTAAAGAGATCATGTTAAAGAAAAGAGTCAGTGTGAAATAGTATAAAAGTCACTGTTGGGTGTACTGAAGTCTGATAAACCATACAGTAGTAAAACCCTAGATTTTTTCACTACTACTTTGATTTCACTCTGTATGTAACACCTTTACTCTAAAGATAAAAAGTTATGTCATTATATCTTTATGGTTTTTAAATATGGTTTAAATTAATTCAAACTATTTTAGCCTCAAGTTCTTATGTATACCTGTTAAAATAACAAGATTAGACAGATCAAATATGAATTATTGTATTTCTACTATATTATTCGCTCAGAGAAAATCATAAGTTGCTCTGGTCTGGGGGGGTAGTGCCCCCCTGCCCCCCCAAACTCTGCCTATGTATTGTATGTGTGCACACATCAAAAGATTTAGGTTTGCCCATGTAAAGGATATCAGTGAAGGAGTCACAAGCAAGGTCTCTGAACTCTGAGTTGCCCTGCAGGCTCTTGAGAAGTGGCTGTTTGAGTGGCTCTTTACTGATGGCCCAGAGTTTCTCTTTGGCCCCTCCCTTACGGCCTCCTTCCTTACCTGACGGCCTGTAACCAAAACCACAAGAACAAGTCAAGAGACCCAGAAATCTGGATTATTACCTTTTAAAAGGTTACAGGTTTTTTGGAGCAACTTTTGTTCACCTGAAGTAATCAAATGAGAACTCTTTGAGTGTGATGAGGGCGACTCTGTCTGTATTGAGCTCCTCTTTCTGTGGCATGATCGGCACCATTGACCTTCTCCGTCCTGGGTTCAAATTCAGCAAATTCTAGAAGTACATCAGGGATAAAAATGACTTTTCATAGTGATGGTTACTGCTTTTTAATCTAATATGAAAGAATAATTACCAGCATCTCTTCAGTGGGTTTATTTAGGATCGGCAGAATCTGAAACGCATCTAAGGAAACAGCACCGGTTTGACCCGTCCTCTCATTCCTGGCTTTAATCCAGCTTCCTTCATACTCTCCATCCTTGATCATATATAGTAGATCACCCTTTTTGAAGTTCAGCATTGTGGAGTCATCTACATGAACGAATAAGTGTATAAGGTGAATATTAGAGCAATTTAGACCAGCCATTCTGAATGTTAGAAGATCCCATTGATCATTTATAAAATGTTATTAATGTAATAATAAAAATATAAATTAATTAAAATGAGAATATTAAAAGATAATGCATGCACCCAGCCTAACCATCCCTGAAACAAAAAGCACCTTGTCTTGTAAAGTCCTGTACCGCGACAGCATACAGCGATCTTCTCTTAAGCTCAGAGAGGAACATGTTGACCAGCTCCACCAGCTCATTTCCCCTCTCAACTTTAAGTTCATACTCCCCCCTCAGCGTTGTCAAATACACATTTCCATCCGACTTGTCCTCACTGTAAGATAACATTCAAGGAGAACATACAGGACATTCAAGAATCAAATTGGAATGAGCTTGCTGCTGATAGCAAAAAGTTTCACCAGTTAAGCCCTGGGAAATATTTTACAAGCAGAAGTGTTAAGAATACTTGGGTGTAATGCAAAATGCTTTTCTATGGGGATTTTTTATATTTTACCTCGACATTTCAATTTTTGACAGCTCAAGGTATGAAAACTCCAAAAATGCAGCTTCTTTCCCAACCTGAAAGGAGACCCCTTTCCAGTTCGCCACTACAACAAACTCATCTTGAGGCAATGGGGGACCTAAACAAAAAAAATTAAGTGCCTTACACCAAACAGTAACATTAATAAATAACAGTGAGGACAAACTGAGAATAGATGTTTACCTGAAACCTTGTAAGTCTCAAAAAACTTGGAGAAATAGATTGGCCACTTCTGCTGTGCGTATTGAACAACCTCTGACTTTACTTCACTGACATCTGTAGTAGAGTTTATGTATGGTCCCTAAGAAATTACACAAGATGTTTAATTCTTCAAAACAGCAAATGTTCACTTAAGTAAAAAAATGCAATGATTGTTACAAACACATTTAGTGTATACGATGTACATGTACAACAATTTGTGGACGGTCAGGACTGGATACTCTATTGTAATTCATGGGTTTGGTTACCAATGGGAAATCTTAATGCTACAGCATTCATTGAACTCATTTGTAATACAGACTGTGAACCTAAACCCTTCAAATCCGTGTATCGTTCGTTCAATCGATTTTTCTAATTAAAAACAACAATGATAAAACGAATAACGACTTGTTTTTTGATTTTTGGATTGTGCATTCAGATCAAAAATACAAAATATGAATAACGGGATTAGAACAAATTTTAATTTTGATTTTTTAATTTAATACCTTAGCAGACATTTGTCAATGAAATCATTTTACACAGATCAAGTACTTTTGTGATAACAGATTACAGACATTTTAATACGGTTGTGCATATGACAGAGCAACGAGCAATCATGCTCTCCTGTAGTCTTATTCTCTTATACAGTCCGACTCTTGTCGGATTCTTGTGGTGCGGGATTAAATTTAAGAGTATAAATACAGTAGCAGTCGGAACTCTGGGGTACCCATGTTGGACAGGAAAGTTGGTTGAGTTGGGAACGGGCGGTCTGGGCTGTGTTTCCTGTTAAAATTGAACTTAGCACTTCACGTGCATTTCCCAGAAATGTCGCTTATAATGACTGTTAATTGTAGCACACGCTTGTTAAAAGTTTAGCCTAATGATCTTCACCCAATGTGCATGTAATAATATTGTTAATAATATTGTTTGATATTGTTCAATGACTAATTGCACATTTTAATAATTTATGCTATGTGAAATCATCTTTTCCATATTTAGTTTGGACTCATACCATTGTGCATTGACTTTTAAAATTTATATTATTACTTATTATTGCTCTCATTGCAATATTAATATCTAATAAATAATTTTAAGTACTATTGTGTTAACAGATTACAGGCATAATAAGGGCGTGAATTGCACTGTGCTCCCATGTAAGATATCATTCGCTTACAGTCCGAGTTTTGAAATTTATTTCTTTTTTTAATTATTATTATGTATACACACCTGGTTTAAAATAGAGGTCTGCGCGGCATTGTTTTTTTCGTCCCGCACCCACTTAAAATTCACTCTGTGTTTCACCGCTTAGAATGCTTTTATCCAACCTTTTTTTCCCTACGACGTTTGTCACTAATTATTAGCAAAATGTGAATGAAGGGAAAACGTAGGTTTGTATCTAGTGTTATGTAAAAAAAAAAACTTTTAACTGAACTAGCTTAACCGACATTTAGCCTATAAAAAATGTTCCTATAAAGAAACGTTTTAGCATATCGCATTCAAATTCCGACAACGATGGCTGAATGCGGTCTCTTTTAAGGTGCACTCATAGCATCATCGGGATGCAAAGACATTGCCAGGTTTACAGGGCATATAAAAAAATATTCACGGTCAACGCAAAATGTAACAAAGAAACATACATTAAATATGGCAAAGCATATCACTAAGCAACATATAAACATATCACTAAAAACCATATAAACCTATTTTCTGCCAAACTATTGTCAGTCAGGGCTGTATTTCCCAAAAGCTTCGTAACTTAACACAGCTCTACCGTGATGATGTTTCGCCTTTCATCTATTCTTTAAAATGTAGAAGGCAATACTTCAGGAGACTAAAGATTTGTAGAGACATTGTATTATAAAGCTCTTTTAATTCATTCTTTGATTGTTAAGTTAATAATGACCAAAGGTTGTGCTTAATATAATGTGTACAGTATGCATAGGGTAGTGTACATCCGTGCTGGTAAAATAAATTTAAAATAAACATTACATGATAGGCATAAGATATTAATATATCAATGATAGCCAAATATTATAAACTTAAAAAGGCAATTCACACTGGAATGAGTCCTAAATAAATATTGAAAAGATGATTTTACATAGCATAAAGTATTAAAACGTGCATTTAGTCATTGAACAATATTAAACAATATTATTAACAATATTATTACATGCATTGGGTGAAGATCATTAGGCTAAACTTTTAACAAGCGTGTGCTACAATTAACAGTCATTCTATAAGCGACATTTCAGCACTTGACAAACGGATAGCCACTGCTGTATGCGCTATATTGAAGTGCATTTTTGGGAAATGCACGTGAAAGAATAACTAACGTTCATTAGGTAGCTCGTAGAAAGCGCTCTTAAGTGCTAAGTTCAATTTTAACAGGAAACACAGCCCAGACCGCCCGTTCCCAACCAACATTCCTGTCCAACATGGGTACTCCAGAGTTCCGACTGCTACTGTATTTATACTCGTAAATTTAATCCCGCACCACAAGAATCCGACAAGAGTCGGACTGTATAAGAGAATAAGACTACAGGAGAGCATGATTGCTCGTTGCTCTGTCATATGCACAACCTTATTAAAATGTCTGTAATCTGTTACCACAAAAGTACTTGATCTGTGTAAAATGATTTCATTGACAAATGTCTGCTAAGGTATTAAATAAAAAAATCAAAATTAAAATTTGTCCTAATCCCGTTATTCATATTTTGTATTTTTGATCTGAATGCACAATCCAAAAATCGAAAAACAAGTCGTTATTCGTTTTATCATTTTTGTTTTTAATTTGAAAAATCGATTGAACGAACGATACACGGATTCCTTCACCAAACATCAGTATCTGACCCTGATCTGATGCTTGTATATCTGAATGGGGGCAAATCCTCACAGTAATGTTTTAAGATCAATTGGAAAACCTTCCCAGAAGAGCAAAATGTGTTGTTGCAGCATATGAAAGTGAATCACCTACCAATGGTGTTAAAATGACCCACAAGCACATGTGGACAAGTTGCTTGGGCGTTCACATATTTTTGGCAGTGTAGTATATCACTGTGTATAAACATACCTTTGTGTGCGCCGAGTGCACCATCTGCACCAGTTTGGCCATGGACTTGTTTTCAATAAGACTCATGTTCATACACTCCTGAACGATTTTCTTGGCGGTTTCCAAACTGTTTTCAGAGCCGTGCTTTATATAGTAATGTTTGGCCGCTAGCTGCACGTAATCGTCCTCCTAGATCAAAATGGTAAGCCAAGAACAGACTGAGACTGGAAATCTCTGAAGATATGTTTTGTGATTTACTAAATAAAACGATCCCAAGACCATTCTGTGAAAATACAACCTTAATATCTTTAATATCATCAGAATAAGTTCATGTTAAAGATTGAAATCAAACTCTGATGCTCCTCATACTTAGATTATGATACTTTAGCCTGAATTTTACATACAAGGTCACAAATGTTAC